>NC_087206.1:59239189-59275620 GCF_015104395.2 Macrobrachium nipponense
CAATCTCCCACAAGGCCAGTGCTATTTTCGGCGATTTGATTGCCCAGGCCGAAGACGACGGAGGAGGTGGGACATCGACGCCAATGTTGTGATATGCATCCGACTTATCGATCAAGCTTGGCCGGAGGTTTTGAGGCGAACCTTGAATTCTTCGTGGAGGAAACTCTGGCCTGATGCCGTATCCGCCCGAGACTTCGAGGGATTCGACGTGGGCGAAGCTGGTGCTGCAGATTCAGGAACAGTTGACAATCCTGAAACTGTTTCGCAACCAGATCTTGACAAGATCGTTGCATTCAGCAAGTCCATGGGGCTGGTCGTCGACGAGGACGACATCAATGACCTTCTCGAGGAGCACCAAGAGGAGCTTATGACGGATGACCTGAAGGAGTTGGAGGCCATGCAACATAACGTCGTTCAAGAAGAGTTCTCTAGCAGCGGCGAGGAGGAGGAGGACGACCCTATGACAACGGCAGAAATTAAGGATGCTCTAGCTGCTTTTCATAAGGTGCAATCATTTGTAGAAAAGAGACACCCCGAAAAGGCTTACACAGGCCGTATGCTTGTGCAGTTCGATGACGTTTGCCTGAGTCATTTCAGGAGCATTTTGAAAAGCAGGCAGAAGCAATCTTCCTTGGATAGTTATTTTTTTTAAAGAGGCCTTTAGTAGGAGTAAGCAAAAAGGAAGATCCAATTGATACTACGAAAAAACAGAAAGTTGAAAGTGGTGAAGAAATTAAAATTTTGTTAAAAAAAAAAAAAAAAAAAAAACGAAAAGTATAAAAAAGTAAAAAAAAATTAAAAATAAAAAAAAGACAAAACAAAAAAATTTTATTTTAAGTTTTTTGTAAAGTCAAGTGTTACAGTTTTGTTAATGTGTTTCATAAAGTTTAGTTTATGTTTCCTGACATTTTTTAATGTGTTTCGTAAAGTTAAGTGTACATACTATAAGAAGTTTTCTGCCGTTTGTCCTCCTCCTTTGTCGCCACTTTCAGAGATACAGTACATACGTGCGTATGTACTGTACGTACATACGCACGTATGTACGTACAGTATTTCTTGTATACCATGTACACTAATACACTTTATTTACAGGTACGTACTTATTAGTACTAGCACATATTAAGTTAGGTATTGAATGGTCCAAATTGTTGTAGTATTTCATTGTTTATTGGTCACTTTAGCTTTATTATAAAATCTACTGGGGTGTTTTTTAGGGCTTGGAACGGATTAGCCATTTTACATGTAAAATGCAGTTCAAGATATGAAAAGCTCATGATACGAAAGCCGCCTCTGAACAGATTAATTTCATATCTCGAGGTACCACTGTATATATATAATATATATATATAATATATATATTAATATATTATAATATATATATATACCTATATAAGATATATATATATATATATATATATATATAGATATAATATATATATATCTATATATATAATATATATATATATTATTATATATATATATATATATATATATATATATATATATTATACTATACATATAAACATACATATAAACATACATATAATTACCGCCAATGCCATGTGTCACGAAAATTAGTGCTTGAATTTTCCGAGACGTATTTCCTGCCCATCCATCCTTTTCCCGCTTCCAGTGTAAGGCGAATTGCCACGTACCAGGCAGTCTGATGGCTGAAGCGAAATGGTTCCTTTTTGTATATTCACATTTATCAGTCATCGCCTCTCCTCCCTCATAGATTAATGACAAAATTCTTGTTGTCTTATAAATTGTATGAAAAACGAAGGAATGCTTTCTTTTTTAAGAAAACCAATTCTCGATGAAATTGACTAACCCGATCCACTCGGGTTTAAAACTGCCCCACACCCCAATCTCGCCCTCTTTCTTCTAATTAACGTAGTTGAGATAGCAACTCTTGGGGGTATTGTATGTGGTGTGCGGGTGTGAGCTTGGGCATGGAGGGAAGTGATTGACCAGAATCATGCATAGTAAGTCATCGTTCCTTTTGGTAGCCATCATTGGGCTAATTGAAGTTAATCATTGCTCACTTTGTTTAGTCACCTTTCGGAAATGTGTTACCATTTATTTGATTGAACAAAATTTTTATTGTTTTGAGTGGTCGTGTGGCCACGCAGATTTTGTCGAAGTTTAGGGTGTTGAGCCACCTAAGTTCACGCTTTCTTTATTATCTTGTTTTGCTGTTATTATTGAAGAGTTTAGTTTTGTAACAAAACTGTTGAAATCATACATGTTTACCTTTCAAGTTGTCCTTGTGCACGGGCTGGAACCTGTCCATTAAGGTAGGGCTATTAGCCTATAACATCTGGCACGAACTTTAATGAAAGTCACCGTAACATTCACGACATTTGTGGTCCTTCGTCGAACCGGATAGCCCTAAGGATCCAGTCTCTGAGCAACAGCAACTCGATTATGGTATTTAACGTGTTAATTCTGGGTCATTCGCAACTGCCTTCATGCCTTCCGCGTAACGAAAAAGCAAAAGTTACCATAAACTAGGCGTTCTGTGACAGAGCCTAGTTTGTTTGTTGCCCACGTTAAGGGCTATTTTGATGCAAGAGTCTGTGCTGTGCAAGGCTAGCACAACCGTTGTTTCCGCGTTCGTGTGTCAGGCGTATGTTCAGCCGTATTTCAATGTGTCATTAGATTGATCTGCCGCGAGTGGGCAGAAAAAACAATCGGGAAATCATGAACGTAACGGGAATGGCGACGTCATTTCCTTTGTAACATTTGGAATTCATTGAGAATCTCAAAATGGAGGACCTCTGTAATGCAAATTGAGTCCTTTGTAGGCCTTCTGACCAGCACAATCAGTCGTACCAATGCGAATCTTGTAAATTCGTTAGTTGTAAATGTTTATCAGAATTTATTGGAAAGAATTCAAGCAGACAAAAAACATCCAAGTTATAACCTTGTTATTGAGTTGTAGTGAGTTGTAAGCATGTTGTTGACTAGCGTAATGCAACCAACAACACACTTACCACGTCTCAAAGAGATATACCCCTACCCACGTTCAAAGGCAAAAAAAGGGAATTCGCCATATTCACTGAATTGTTTGATGCTCATGTGCATAGTAGACCTGATTTAGACAATGTTTCTAAGTATTCCTATTTGTTAGGTTCATTAGAAGGAGAGCCGCTCAAGGTCGTTCAATCATTGAGCGTAACAGCTGCAAATTATGAAGTTGCCCGCAATTTGCTTGAAAAATATTACGGCAACCAGCAACAGACACTAGTCATTCTGCATAGAAGACTAGCTGATCTTTTCTCCCCAAGTGCAATTATGTTGACCACAAGAATTTCCGCACAGAGCTAACTGTTTTAATTGAACAAATCAAATGTTTGAACGGATCCCCGTTAGATCACGGCATGTTATTAAGCCTTATCAACCAGATGTTGTCGCAAGGACAAGTCTATTAAAAAGTAGTTGATTATCTGCGTAAATGTGATTTTTCATTGAACGAGTTGTTTGAAGTGCTGAATTTCATTATAAGATCAATGGAGGATGATGCGATGCAAAGGGAAGAGAAATTGTCAACCGCCCATATGAAGGGGACCGAAGCGAACGCTAACCATGCCCGTTCTGCAACAGCAATCACTCCGCGTCTCTTTGTGTAAAGTACTCTACCGTGGCAGCTAAAAAACGTCAGTTAATTTTGAATAAGAAATGTTTAAACTGCCTAGCATCTGGTCATGCCAGTAGACAATGTAACGTAAAGTGTAATTGTAAGTTATGTGATGAACGACATCACAGTTTGATACATGAGAAAGACAATGTGCATCCTAGATCCGTCGTGCCTGTCCACAACCCCAGTTATCAGTCCCCCTCAAAAACATCACAAGTAGTCTCGCCGCCTGTGAAGAACCCAGGCATCAACTATAAGATAAGTCAAAGAACGCAGCCAAAAGCCAAAGACGAGAAACCGTGTGTAACTGCTAAGACAGTCAAGGACAAGCCTTCTACCAAGTTGCCAGCTACTTTATTGACAACCACTACAGCTATCGTGTATTCACGTAGCAAACCCCTTTCCACCAGAGTATTTTTGGATACCAGAAGCCAATGCAGTTTCATTATGAGTTGGCTTGCGAAGAAGTTAGAATTGCCAGTTATTAAACGCGTTTCATTAAATATTGCACCGTTTGGCTCGTAGATTGTATTAGGCGAGTACGATGTAGTTTCATGTAGAATACACGTAAGTGCCAGAGTAATCTGCATGATGATATAAATACTCTCATATATAATGTTGGCCTTTCTAACATAAAAGCGCATTTGCAGTGCAAATGTTGCACTATGGCCGATGATAAGATTAATAGCAATCTTCTTACTAATGTTAATATACTGCTTGGGGCAGATTACTTTAGCTTGTTCGGCCTCGGTATGGACAAGATTGATGGAGTAAGTTTGTGATGCATAACGGTGTAACGCCATATGGTCGCGCACCACAGTGGGCCCTGGAAGGGATAAACGCATCTGTTGTGCGCACATTACAAGTTTGTCAAGCCACCCCAGAAATCAACGTAGATATGTGGTGGAGATTGGATACCGTAGGAATCGCTCCCCATGAGCAGCACACCACCTCAGAGCACGCTGCTATGAATAAAGTCCAGAGTAGCATTGTAAGTACCGAACGAATGTACCAAGTAAGCTTACCGTTCCACGGGCCAGAATGCCCAGATACAAATTATCGTAATGCATTTGTTCAATTGAACGCGTTAGAAACACAATTTCTGAAAGACCCTGAGTACCGAAGAGACTATGAGAACGTCCTTCATACGTATCTCGATGCTGGGTTCATTTCTGAAGTCACTGATTCAAAGATTAATGGACATTACTTGCCCCACTTTGGGGTTAAGAAGCAGAGTCTCATGGCTCCTCTTCGTATCGTGTTCAACACATCCTTTAAAGTCAAGGGAGAACTGTCGTTGAATGATTGCCTTTATCCAGGTCCCAACTTAGTTGAAATGGTATATGATTTGCTCCTCAAGTTTCGACCCGATCCCTATGCGTTAGTACCAGACATATTGAAAGCTTTCCACAGAGCATTGCTACATCCCAATGATACTAAATACGCAGGTTTTTTGTGGAGACAAGGGCCGAAACGAGCGGCCACATACGCTTTTAACTTTGTTGTTTTTGGCATACCCAGTAGTACCTATCTTTTACAACAAGTGCTGCAAACCCATCTCCATGAACAGGTATGGGAAGATATCATTAAAGCCTTCTATGTCGATAATTATCTGCAGACATTTGTAGCCAGGGAAACAAAGGAAAGAGATTATTACCAGGTCAAATCTTTGCTAGACGAGGCCCACATGCCTTTGAAAGGGTGGGCAAGTAATTGTAGGGAGTTTGATCAGCAGATTGGTTGCAAGGAACCTGTTGAGATCAATGTTTTGGGAACGAGTTGGGATAGAAGGGAGGATAAGTTGAGCTTAACGCATACGAATGTCCAGAGCTGTAGTAATAGTTCCCATCCTCTTATCAAATGCATGCTAATTTCCCTTTTGGTAGCCAATTTTGACCCCTTAGGGCTAGTCAGTCCCCTTTTTGTGTGGGGAAAAATTCTTCTTCAAGAATTGTGGGAAGCTGGGGTAGACTGGGATGATGTGCTGTCAGATGATCACCAACTAGAAACTAGCAAACTACTCACTGAATTCAACAATATTCCCAATTGTAAGTTTCAGAGGGGAATTGTGCACAAAGGTAGCAAATTGCATCTGTTTACTGACTTGTTGAACAAAGCTTACTACGCTGTAGCCTATGTCAGACAGAGATCCGAACATGTTAGTTTCTTACCTTCCAAAATGCGAGTCACGCCTCGCAAAGCGAAATTGACAATTCCAAAGTTAGAACTATTAGCATTATTATTAGGATTTAGATTGGGAAAGCATCTTTGTAAGTTGTTTATCTTTACCACCATAATGCTCTGGACTGATAGCACAGTAGCTATTGCCTGGGTAGGTAGCCGCACAGGAGGTAAAATCACATTCATTTCTAATCAACTGGGGGAGATCCAACAGGAGTGTGGCATTGAGATGAAGTACGTCCCCACGAAGCAGAATCCAGCTTTCATTTTGACCAGAGATTCAACATTGCACGATTTGAAAGTCAACTGCTTGAGGCATGAAGGACCGCCCTTTCTGCACTGTGAGGGCACCCCTGAGCCATGTGTCGAAGAGGGAGAATCTCCAATCCAACAAAATGCGATCACAGCCACCCTGAGGGAGCTCAGGGAAGAAGGAACTTTGACTCCGCCCGCTGAACTGTGGAAATTGCTGGGGAGTAACACAGCCTTCAGACGACTTATGAAAGTTATGTCTTTAGTATTGAAATTTGGGAACTGCTAATCAGACCCTTTCTTGAAATTAGTTTACTTAGAACAAAGACACCACCTTCCTATGGTTTAGTAGTAAATTATAAAGTGGTGTGCCTGTGGCCACTCACATTAATAATTTTGTAAAACAATTGACCCTAGTCATGCGTAATGGCATAATTTTCACACAAAATAGATTAGTTAATATCACTAATACAAAGAATGAGTTAGTATTGCTGCCCTCCAAGGGCACTTTAGTATTATTGTATCTCACCCATCTCATGAAACTCACATGCATTGTGGGGTTAATGTTTTGATAACTCTTTTTTGGCAGGAATGTTGGAGCCCAGGATTGAGGGCTACTGCCAAGAAAGTAGTGGGGAGATGTAGAGCATATGTGTTAGCCTTCAGACCTCTTCTCCAACAACCACCACCTAAACAATAGATGGAGGAGTGGGGCACATTCTCATCATCACCTGCTTGGCCAGCCGTGCTGTATATTTCAATTACTGCAGTGGCCTGGATGCCCATATCTTTGTTCTACTACTTCGATGCTTCGTGGCCACCCATGGTGCTCCTTCGACTTTCTACAGCGATAATGCTATGACCTTCAGGGCCGCAAGCACCTTTCTCCAAGTGGTGTGCAACGAGGATGTTACAAGAACATTCCTGCGCTGCACGGGGATCAAGTGGGTTTTTCAAACCCCCAATCTCCCTGGAAAGGGGGATTTTTTGAAAGGCTGATTGGGGTTGTTAAGAGGACACTCACTACGATGAAATCTTTTCACCAAGGAACAATTCAGAACCCTAATCAAAGAAGCCGAAGCCCTCACACCATCGCACCTCATCCATGGAGATGTTGTTCGCTTATTGCCGCCCTTGGTTCCTCACGAAGATAATCATAGACATTGACAACACGCCAGCTCCGTCACCAATATTTCAAGTAGACAAAAACCCTAAACTGCCTTAAAAAGTACTGGAGGGAAGGCTACCTGAAATCTCTGCAAGAGCGTCACGACCTGCGCTATGTATAGGCGACCTCATGCTGGTGAAAACGGAGTCGCCAGGTCCCTGAAAGTCCTGTTTGAGGGAGAGGAACATCTGCATGCAACGCAACACATTGTCCCTCTTAAGATGAACGCCCACGACGATGAGCAATAAGAAGATGATGTCCAGGACGACGAGAGTGAAGAAAACATAAGTAATGGTGAGCTAGAGATAGACGTTACAAGAGCATTCCTGCGCTGCACGGGGATCAAGTGGGTTTTTCAAACCACCCGATCTCCCTGGAAAGGGGGATTTTTTGAAAGGCTGATCGGGGTTGTTAAGAGGACACTCGCTATGACGAAATCTGTTCACCGAGGAACAACTCAGAATCCTAATCAAAGAAGCCAAAGCTGTGGTCAACAACTGCCCCTTGATGTGCTCAGGAGACATGCGTAAGGACGAAGCCCTCACACCATCGCATCTCATCCATGTAGATGTTGTTCGCTTATTGCCGCCCGTGGTTCCTCACGAGGATATGCATATGAAACTGACAACATGCCAGCTCCATCACCAATATTTCAAGTTGACAGAAACCCTCAACCGCTTTAAAAAGTACTGGAGGGAAGGCTACCTGAAATCTCTGCAAGAGCGTCATGACCTGCGCTACGTATAGGCGACCTCGTGCTGGTGAAAACAGAGTCGTCAGGTCCCAGAAAGTCCTGTTTGAGGGAGAGGAACATCTGCAGGCAATGCAACACATTGTCCCTCTTGAGATGAACACCCACGATGATGAGCAACAAGAAGATGTCCAGGACGACAAGGGTGAAGAAAACATAAGTAATGGTGAGCCAGAGAAAGACGTTAGTGATGAAGTGAATTGACAGAGTGATGAATTAGATGAAAGTGGTCATGACGTAAGTAGTGTTAGGAGTGAAATGAGTGAGACAGTACGTGATGCAGGTATCCAACCAAAAAGGAAGGTTGCAGAGGAACACGAATTTTCCGTGATGTATTTCCCGCCCATCCATCCTTTTCCCGCTTTCAGTGTAAAGCTAATTGCCACGTACCAGGCAGTCTGATGGCTAAAGCGAAATGGTTCCTTTTTGTATATTCACATTTATCAGTCATCGTCTCTCCTCCCTCATAGATTAATGACAAAATTCTTGTTGTCTTATAAATTCTATGAAAAACAAAGGAATGCTTCCTTTTTGAAGAAAACAAATTCTCGATGAAATTGACTAACCCGATCCGCTCGGGTATAAAACCGCCCCGCGCCCCAATCTCACCCTCTTCCTGCTAATTAACATAGTTGAGATAGCAACTCTTGCGGGTCTTGTACGTGGTGTTTGGGCGTGAGCTTGGGCATGGAGGGAGGCGATTGACCAGTATCATGCATGGTAAGTAATCGCTCCTTTTTGTAGCCATTGTCGGGCTAATTGAAGTTAATCATTGCTCACTTTGTTTAGTCACCTTTCAGAAATGTGTTACCATTTATTTCAGTGACAGTGAAATTTGATTTGACAAAATTTTCAGTGTTTTTGAGTGGTTGCGTGGCCACATAGAATATGTCAAAGTTTAAGGTGCTGAGCCACCTAAGTTCACGCTTTATTACCTTGTTTTGCTGTTATTACTGAAGAGTTTAGTTTTGTAATAAAACTCTTAAAATCTTATGTGTTTACCTTTCGAGTTGTCCTTGTATCCGGGCTGCATACCTATTTCCCAAGTCTGGAAGAGTATAGGGATAGGGAAAATTAGGACCAATCAAAGGACGTGGAGCTGATACATGACGTCACAAGCCACGCCTTTTAGCTCTCTCCTCAGTCCCATATTCATTACTGCCGCCAGTTACGATGCCGAAGAAATACTTACTTCTCAATTTGACAGTTTACGGCTTGTATGACTTATACATTTTAGTCAGATATATCTAAACATAATGCAACACTAATTTTACAACAATATATTCTTCAAATGAAATACACTGTGAAATATATTATGTGTTATTGGCTTCGCCCTCTTGGTAAATAATATTTTCATATCGCTAATATCTAAATTATATACTTGAAATTGCATGCTTAGAGCCATTTATAAAGAGTTGCGATAACTCATGGGATGAATCAAACAATATAAAAGATGGTAAAAATGATGGTATTTGACCTGTTTGTAGGGGAAAATAGAGAGAGAGAGAAAGTAGGACTACACCACGGATTTCTATGGGCTTATGCTATTTCGTAGTAATGCACATTACTGTGCATTGTATAAAAGCAGTATACTGGTCATTACTAGGCCATGAACAGGAATCAGACTAATATAGTCCCTACTATTTACAGGTACACAGTATCAGCTTCATTCAAAGTATTTCAAGAGCTAATGTGCCCTTAAGGAAACCTACGGTATTGTTGATTTGGTGATCTAAGCTAGCCTACTGTAACCAAATATAGCTTACTTGACAAACTCATCCTGTCAGTAGCTAATCTGAATAACTTTGTTTTTTCAAGGTGTACTTGATAAACTGCAGTAAAAAATTGCCTTTTTGGTGTGGATTCCGTTTTGATAACCTTCCAGATGTCCCTACCTGATTGGTACTTGTCACACTCATTGTGTAGAAATATATAAAAAGTTTTTTTATTGAATATTTTTTGCTTTTGATTTTTACTTTTCATACATTGTGTACAACAAATAAAACGTAATAGTATAATTTAGCACTAAATATTTTTAGTGAGCCCTTACGTGATTTTTGCTTAAAATTCATTTTGTACAAAGAAAACACTGATTATTTATTTTATTTAATATTTTTAGCAAACCCTTCGTACTTGTCATTCATTGTGTATGTGGGAAATTTGTTTCACTCAGTGGGAAGATTGAAGGAATATACTCTACAAAATTACAAGGGTAATTCCTTCCACTGAGTGTTCTCTAGTAATATAGTAAATTGTATAAAACGGGCTGTTAAGCACACAATTCTTCCGTGCGCCTAACATGTTTTCACACTTGTGCCAGAAAATCCAAAGGATTAATAATTGCTTTGCAAGTTTAAGTAGGCTAGTTAAATACAGGTAAGAGTAATTTAGGTAAATGCAATTAATCTAATAAGGACTATGAATAAATTAAACCAAGGACATAAAATTCCCAGGACAGTTCAGTTTGGTCCCAGAATTCAATTAAGTTTCGACCCGGTTAAAGTAAAATTAAGGTAAACTAATCCCAAATAGTAATGCTAAGTAAACAGACAGACCTAATTTTGACTAAATTTTCTACTACGCCCCTGTAAAATTGTTCAATCTGAGTCTATGCCTAATTAATTCTCACAAACTCCAATATTACAATAGCCTAACTACGTAAAAGGGTTCAAAATTTAGTTAAGGTAAAGAAAACAGTGTATTACGTCTTAAATAAGTAAGTTAAGTTAAATAAGTAACGTTAAAAGACGCAACCGCTTCCTAATGAACGACCGCTGGCAGAAATCAGCTGTCCAAATATGGCGGCTTAGCCTTTGTGGAAAATTGGTATGTTGACCTACCTTTAAGTTAACCCAAATCCAGTTTGGATGCACACCTCTAAATTCACTCCTAAACTAAAAAACAAATCCTATATATTCAATCAGCAAACCCACCGACCTCTAATTACATTCATGGAAATAAATTGGTATGTTGACAAGAAATGTTATTTTACTTACCTAATTTTCCGCCGACAGATCAGTGTGAATGGCCGTTTTAAGTTTTGGTTGCAGATAAGGATTCGGATAGGATATGGGTTAGGATAGGTACAAACAGGAAAGGAGATCATACAAACCAATTATCTTAAGGGTTATTAATTTCTAAAACCCTACACTATGTAAATTAAACTCGAGACGAAGTTTACGAAACAAGTTTGTCTGTCTCCGTTGCTGTCTGTTTGAACAAGGCCCCAAAAGCCTGCGCTCGACCTCTCGCTACCCCCCGAAAAGGCCTATGTCAGGTCAATGGTTCTTATCACTCCTTAAATCAATTAAATAATTTCTTAACTAATTTGAAGGGACAGTTAAATCTATTTATAAAATCTATTCATCAAATATTTTAAATGCTAAGTAAAGTTAATCAGATTATTAAAAATATAATATTAATTTTTCTGCAGAGCTTATACTAAAGAAAATGGGATATAGCTATTTTGTAGCTCTTAGCAGTGACTTCGTTAAAGGTTAGAAAATGTATATGTACAAATAAATTTACAACATCCTCCCGGGGGGAGATAACACAAAACACACAGTTTTGTGTTAGGTTAAACAGCTTCATCATTAATCAACTGCTGTAAGAATCGCCTCGAGTTGGTGGCGGCTCATCTCTTCGGTCTCTCTTCTTCTGCTTGATAGCCTTCAGAATTTTTACTGCCTCCTAAATTTTGCTCCGCAGCATCTACAGTATACACATCCTCTGGCTTAGAGACCTCCAGTGGGTAAAGTTTGTCAACTGACCTAGTTGTCTCTCCATTGCCGGTCTGTAGCTTCACAACTTTGACCAGTCCATCAGCGCTGGGCATCAGCTGAATGACCCTTGGCAATTTCCACATGCAACGAGGGGTGTCATTATGTACTAACACCACATCTCCTACTTTAATCTTAGTTTGGAACGGTTGGGTTGTATCCCCGTTGAAATAGTGTCTATCTCTTAGGGACTGCAAGTATTCCTTCTCCCACTGTTCTTGGAATGCATGTATTACCTGAGATACAAACTTGAATCTCTCATTACATTGTTTGTGGTCAAGCTCAAAATCTGGGTCATTCAGGTAGTCCCAGTCTATGGTAGTGGGTAACGAGTTTAACCGATAGCACAACAGGTGAGAAGGGGTAAGGGCATCGATGGTATCTGTAGATGTAGCATCCACATATGTAAGAGGTCTATTGTTAATACGACGCTCTATCTCAGTGACAATGGTATTCAGTTCGTCAGAATTAATCCTCTTCTTGAATATAGCTTTCTTTAGTGCCGATTTGACACTGCCAACCATCCTCTCATAGAAGCCTCTTTGATGGGGTGCCCTAGGTGTGATGAATGTCCATTTACAATTTTCCCTAGTCAGTGTGGACTGTGCGTCAGTGTCATCATACAAAGACTGAATCAAGGAAGAGCCAGTTTTGAAGTTAGTGGCGTTGTCAGAAATCATTCAACAAGGGCAAGATCTTCGTGCAGTGAATCGCCTGAAGGAATTGAGAAAAGCAGTGCTGGTTAAGTCTTTTACCACTTCCAGGTGACAAGCTCATGTTGAGGTACAAGTGAACACGACTATGTAAACCTTGTCATTTTCTTGAGTGGCTGGATTCCAGATAAGAATTTGTCCAGTCAAATCTACTCCAGCCACCTCAAACGGCCCGAGACTATTCACTCTGCAAGCTGGTAGAGGTGGCGGAGGAGGCCTGTGCAAGGCAGGTCCTTCCAGACGGTTACATAGGTGACACTTTGTTTTCATCTTCTTGACACACTTTCTCAGTCTTGGTATCCAGTATTCTTCTCTCACCTTGCAAATTGTGTCTTGAATGCCTGCATGAAGAACATTTTCATGTGCTTGAATGACTATAAGTCCAGTCAAAGGAGAATTTGGAGGTAAAAGCAGAGGAAATTTATTGCTATATGGAAGGTGGTCCGCATTTTGTAGCCTCCCAGTGCATCGCAAAAGTCCACTCTCATCCAGGAACAAGCCTAGGAATTTAACTCTGGTTGGAATTTTGTGGTAATTCTTGTTAAGGTTTGACAACTCCTCTGGGAAATACTGACTCTGTGTGAAGCCAATAAGAATTCGTAATGCTTCTGAGTTCTGTACTTCGACATTTTCAGAGTTTACGAGTCCCGAGTTCTTAGTTTTACGATTCCCAATGGTACGTTTAAAAAGCCTAGTGAACTTAATTTCTAACTTAGTGACATTTATAAGTTTAGGAAGGGAAGCGAACCTGCGGATCTCTATGGGACAAGTAGCTTCTTCACTGACAACTGTAGTTAAAACTTCATCAGGTGTTTCAGGTGGGTAGCATGTAGATACTTCTGTCTGCTCTGGCCACATCTCTGGGTTCGGGAGCCAACTTGGGCCATGGAACCAAATTTTACTCTTCTTAAACTGCCGCATGGAAATTCCTCTAGAGACAAGGTCTGCTGGGTTTTCTTCACCAGGTACATAGAGGTACCTCACTTCAGTGACCTGACTTATCTCATTCACCCTGTTGCGGACATATGTACTAACACCACATTTTTAGATTTGTTGCTCTGAATCCAGTGTAGGGCAACTTTACTGTCAGACCATATGACAGTGTCAGTAATCTTGACACCATCGGTGGTGAAAACGGTTCTGAGGTAGTCAGCTATTTTGACTGCACTATAGTTGGCAGTCAGCTCAAGTTGTGGTATGCTCTTCTTTTTGAGAGGGGCGACTCTTGCTTTAGAGAAAACCAGGTTTGCACCTTCGTGTTGGTCCATCAAATAGGCTGCAGCCCCATAGGCCTTTTCACTAGCATCACAGAATACGTGAAGAGAGTAGTTAGTTCCTCTGTTGGCTATAAAGCGTGGGAATTCCTGGTATGATAAGTTCTTAAGGTCTTTCTTGATCTTCGACCACTCCTCTTGAAGTTCTGGTGGCAAAATCTCATCCCACCTTTTAGATAGTTTCCAGACCTTTTGCATAAGAACTTTGGCTCGTACAATTATGGGAGCAAACAATCCTAGAGTGTCAAATACTTATGAAAGGTTCCTCAAAAGTAGCCGTTTGGTGAGTTGAGCTTCCTCAAAGGTAGGGGGTTTTATGCTTAAGTGGTCAGTCTTGTAGTTCCAATGAAGTCCTAGAACTTTGACAAGATCTGAGCCTTCTGTTGTTCCATCACCTTCTTGTGTTACCATTTCGTTGAAGGTTGGATCATTACTGATCCATTCTCTTAAAGGCATTCTGGCATCTGACAGAACTTCCTTTGCAACCTTGTAAAGGCTGTAGAGGCTGACTGTTGTAGGTAAGGAACCAATTAAGTTGTCCACATAAAATTTGGTCATGAGGAAACTAACTTCAGGTGAAGTGGGGTAGGTTTCAAAGTGATGTTGCAAGGTCGACTGGAGTAGAAAAGGCGAGCAGGTGGCTCCAAAGAGAACTGATCTAAACCTATAGGCTTGTAGGTCCTTTTCATTGTTAAGATCTTTTAGCCAGATGAAACGTGTATAATCACGATCTCTAGGTTGGAGACCTACCAGTAAGAAGCCTTTGCTGATGTCTGCCGATACCGCAAATGGGTCGTGACGGAATTTCAACAACAAGTCGGTTAGATGACTTGTCAAGGATGGGCTCACACTCAATAACCAAACATATGCCTTAAATTAAGTGAATAAATGTGTTTTTTTTCTTTTTAATATAGATTTTTGGCATTATGCCAAGCACTAGGGCAACTAAGGCCATTCAGTGCTGAAACGGAAATTGACAGTAAAAGGTCTGAAAGTTGCAACACGAGGAAAACCTCGCAGTTGCACTATGAAGCAATTGTTAGGAGAGGGCGGACAGTAAGACGGAAGATAGAGAATATGAATGGAGGCACAGTAAAAGGAATTAAAGTAGTTGCAGCTAGGGGCCGAAGGGACGCTGCAAAGAACCTTAAGGGTAAGGCTACACCGGAAGCAGGAAGCGTTGAGGTGCAGGCACCACTCGGGCGGGAGAGCAGCGTCAAAACGACACATGGCCACACCAGAAACGCCACCCTCCCTCCCACGCGTCACTCTCAGCGGTCAAAGATATACTCGTACTACTTCTGTGCAAATAAGTCATTGTCATGTTTGGATAGGAAATTGCCTTTAATAGAAAAACTGAGTTAAACTTGACGATAGACTACTTATTATAGAACGGTCTTTTGATTCTTTGCTTGCAGTAGTAGAAGCCAGTCTCACTAAACAAACGACAACCCATCTCTCCCGAAGTATCTTTCAGGAAATAGTAACCTTATTGACAGTAAATTTTGTGATAATAAAAGGTTAAAATCCATTTTTTCTTTTTACTTACCTTACAGTTATTACTTTAAGGAAGTGAAAAGAAAACGTCGATTTTAACTTTTTATTATTGTAAAACTAACAGCATATAGGGTTACTTCCTTAAAGAGACTTAGAAAAACAAAGGAACCAGAATTAATTGCAAATAATATAAAACTAAATTAATAATTGGCTGCATAATCTTGAAATAAAACGATTTACCGGTATTTAAAAAAGTAGTACAATGGTAAACTTTACTGAAAAGAAAGTAACATAAGGACAAATCAGTTATGCTTGTACGTTCACTGTTAACATTATGAAGAAAGTACAAATTACTACGAATATTTCATAAATCAGTGATGCTGCTGCACTGAGAATTCGTATAGTTATCAAGTTTATGCAGGTGGACAAGGCTTATTTGTGAGTGGCTGACTGCATAATAGTTGCCACCATTAAGTTTACGTAGAGATTGGGAGTCGAATGCATGACACCGATGGCCACATTTGTGGGCCACTTGTTCTAGTCCACTTCTCCCATTTAAAAAAAAAATGAAATTTTATGGAGTGGATCACGGGGATCCCACAAAGCTCTCCTCCGAAACACCTCCTCAATTAATTGATTTTTATGTAGCCACTACCGCCAGATACGACAGACTGAACAGGTGACACTTCGGCAACTGTTTGTCTGTTCATCTGTGCGTTAGTGACCATGTCAACTTCGATTGTCTATTTATGTATTGTGGTCCTTTCGAAATATTCACTTTAAATTCAGTAA
Source organism: Macrobrachium nipponense (assembly GCF_015104395.2). NCBI lineage: Eukaryota > Metazoa > Arthropoda > Malacostraca > Decapoda > Palaemonidae > Macrobrachium > Macrobrachium nipponense. The sequence continues at coordinate 59,255,237 of NC_087206.1, forward strand.
TGAACTCATCCCCATGGAAAGCATTTAGACCATACAAGAACTCGGTCTATTTGCTTGACTCTTTATTGGGAACAACAGTGAACGCAGTCTGAAAGTACACACATGAGAGGTGGTGAAATAACTGCTAATGTAAGTATGCATTACAGATATGGCATAATTAACTCTACATTGTTACTAAATAGATAATAAGTAGTCGCTTAATACATAAAAGTTTCTATGTTACTATCAGTTACTTAACAATGATGATATGCGTTAAACAATTTCTAGGTTACAAATGAAAGTTCTTGAATAAGGGAACTAACTTCACAACAGTTATCAATATAATCACTAAAAGGAAGTAACCTTTCAAGTAACATTACCCATAATCATATAGAAAATGGGGTTGTTTTGGGAGAAGACGCACGGGAACCGCCGCAGTATTTTAAAACGTTACTTCGCCTGGCGGCAACTGCAGAGGGTCAAGCCGTCCCGCTAGTCTTGTGTGGCCACCCGCATAAGATACCCAATGATTCAAACTGCTGCGGGAACTTCTTCCCTGCAACCTCCACGCTCGCCGCGTCTGGTGTGGCCTTACCCTAAGTAATGCCGACATTGCACCCAATGTGGTGTACTGACGGCACTATCTCCCTACAGGGTGCATAAATTTGTCATCAAAACTGTATCCTCCACATTTCATTTAAGCATAAGGCAGTTATTAATTTAGTACTGTACATAATACCTTTTTATAGCCTGAAACAACAGGCAGTAATGCTTAACAAACGTTCCATGCTCCATGCTTTTAACGTTCAAGATTAAATTCATATTGATAGGAGTCGAAGTACCGCGAAGTTCTTGGCCTCCTGTCTATAGTCTGTAGTGCTAATTACAGATCATATACCATCATTTTTACCATACCATCAATTTTACCATCTTGTATATTGTTTGAATCATCATACATGCATTTTCAAGTATATAATTTAGCAACTCGCCATGATAATATTATTTATGCAGTAAATATCGACTTTGCGAGCAGGAATTAAGACACTGAGCACTATTACCAAGTGGGAAAAGCCAATAACGCAAAATATATTTCATGGTGTATCTCATTTGAAGAATACACTGTTGTTAAATTAGTGTTTCATTAAGTTTAAGTATGTCTGAATAAAATTTATAGATCGTATGAGCCGTAAATTGTGAAATTGGGAAGTTTTTCTTTGGCCTTGTGACTGGCAGTAATGGCTATAAGACCAAGTGTAGCTAAAAGGTGTGGCTTGTGACGTCATGGATCAGCTCCACGCACTTTGATTGGTCCTAATTTTTCCCTATCCCTATACTCTTCCAGACTTGGGAAATATGCCATAACATCTGGCACGAACCTTAATGAAAGTCGCCATAACATTCGCGACACCATGAATGCTAAAAGCCTGTGAGATTCTGCTGCTCACGTCTTTCCTGGGGATTATGTCCCACAAATCTCCATCCTACTCTAATCTCATAGTTTTCATCAAAGTGGGTCTGGGTTTTCAATTCATCTGGTGCCAGCAGGAATTCAGCTGACACTACACACACCTGAGAGTTGTAGCTACATAGGACAACCCATTCATCAGGATCTCATCTCACTATGGAACTAGCATAATTTTTCTGATAGCATCACTGATAACTTAATCCCGCCATCTGACTCCTAATGTTCTTCGTAAAACTTCACTATTAAATCGAGAAAATTCATATCTGTATAGCAACAGATAGTATTAGACAAGTATATCTTACTTTCTTATGCATTTTCAGGCTGTTTGATTTCGAATTTTCAGCCTGCCTATGTTTTTTATTTACCTTTTTTTAGTCTCACTAAAGTCTAACTCAGGAGATCCTGTACTGGATGTCATTGCTCCCAAGTGTTTGAGAGATTCAAAAGATTCGACCTCACTAGTCAGTTTTCAGTCTAATGTTATTACACCCTCTGTCCTCATTAATGATTTAGAGTCACATCTCTATAGACTAGAAGTGACACCGTCTATTGGGCAAGCTTTGAACATTTTGTGATGTTTTGCTAATTAACAAAGAAGCACCAATTGCATATTCTAAGTCAATCAAGTTTTCAGTCTAAATGCTTGTTTCCATCTCCGACCAATTTTTCCATTAAGAAACCTATGTGAAAGAGAAAAAATGAAGGTGAAATGACCTTCACCTGTATTATCCCATTAATTACTGCAAATATACTCGGCCCCATCAATTTTGCACTAACTTCGTTCGTGGAGAATTTAGCTCCACATACCATTAAACAAGAATGCCATAGTGACAACAGAACTGTAATACCAGCCTGTGGGCGGTGTCAAATACCTGCTTGTTGACAAAATCCACCAGAAGTCCATTTTTAAATTCGATACACTACTGCACATTAAGTCTTACCACAAATATTTTATCTGTTCAATTCCTTTTTCAAAGGCCTTTTATAATTTCTTTCCCTTTACTCTATTGAAAATGGGAATTCTGGATACTTTTATCGATTACTAAATACAATCAAGTGACTTTTTTTTTCTACGACTTCAAATGTTTAATCATCAGGCTTCGTTTCCTCATTTTGTGTTATGCCAAAAAGCCTTTTCTGCTAGCAGTGATTCCTTTATAAGCTGGTATATTTCATCTCATATGCTTCATTATTATGGACCACCTCATAAGCTGAGAATTCATTCATAGTATACTCAGGGTCTCTTCGGTTTCTGGTATATAAATTATCCCCACAAATATTTCTTATATATGGCTTTATGACAATGTTCGGTTCAGCTCAGCTGTCTTTCGTCTCCTTTCCCTCATTTCAACGAGCATTTTCCTACTTTTTCGTCCATGGGTATATCATTGTTTTCTCTGTGGGCTATCCTAATACCGGTACCACCCCCTGAACACGTGGCTTTGTTAAAAATCGTCAGCCTGTTTGTCCGAATATCCTCTTTTATCCCAGTGCGTGTCCAGCAGATTGATATAATGTATTCCCGATGTTGCACCTGTCATTTTCTGTCTGCTCCACATTAGATATGACATCTAGAACTGCATACTTCTTATTACATTCATTTGAAAAATACTCTTGATGTTCGTCTTCACGGAGCTTCATCATATTTAACCTATGGTTTTTGTAGAGTACTTTCAATATTCGCCTGGCCATGACAACATGGTATCTATCGTTATTAGGGTTCTTCCTCTCTCTCTCTCGATTAACGGGTTTATGCCATCTGGAGATGTCCTTTTGTGGAACAGAGTAGTACCGTTAAATACCAATCATATTCCATCACAAACTCTGGAATTGCACGCCATTTTCGTTTGCAATCTCTACCAGGCCTTCCTTGACAATTACATCCTCCATAACTTCATCATTCTATCATATTTTCGTAATCACTCACAAACACATTATATATATACATAACATACATACATACATATATATATATATATATATATATATATATATATATATATATAATATATATATATATATGCTAACTTGGCAGTGGAACTCATTCCCCGTTTGAGTGCGTCCCCCATAACACATACATCATAGGTAAACATGATTTTGCAGTTTAGATGTTGCAGCACTAATACGTTAATTATTATTTGACCATCAGCACGCTGAACTATGTGTAAAGCTCTGTACAAGCAATTAAAAGCATCAACGGGCAACGAAAACCACCGGTTCAGAGACGCAATGTCGTTATCAACAAGTACTGTAACAAAATACGGGAAAATAACTGGCAATTTAAATTACAAAGTTGAAAAAATTATTCAGCTAGGCTCACCAAATTTATATATATATATATATATATATATATATATATATATATATATATATATGTGTGTGTGTGTGTGTGTATTATATATATATATATATATATATATATATATATATATTTATATATATATAACACACACACACACACACACACACACATATATATATATATATATATATATATATATATAATATATATATATATAAATTTGGTGAGCCTAGCTGAATAATTTTTTTCAACTTTGTAATTTAAATTGCCAGTTATTTTCCCGTATTTTGTTACAGTACTTGTTGATTACAACATTGCGTCTCTGAACCGGTGGTTTCGTTGCCCGTTGATGCTTTTAATTGCTTGTACAGAGCTTTACACATAGTTCAGCGTGCTGATGGTCAAATAATAATTAACGTATTAGTGCTGCAACATCTTAACTGCAAAATCATGTTTACCTATGATGTATGTGTTAATGGGACGCACTCAAACGGGAATGAGCTCCACTGCCAAGATTAGAACACGTATAGGTCGGGTATTGGGAACGATTCAACTGCGTGGCCCGTTAAATTGGAGCCGATAGAGAGTCCTTGTTCACTTTGCATCATGTCTGGTATTTTGGTAATGCCATTCGTTCTGTTGTACCCGCGACCGTTAGTGAGTTATTCTTGAACAACGAAATATGGCTTGTGTAATAATACGTTTGTGACCTGTAGGCCGGATTATTTCTGCTTCTGCTTCATAACCAGAAGGTAAGAATGGTGTTATGCTGGCCATGTCAAGCAGGTTTGGGACTGGAAGTGGTAGCCTACTGTTGCTTGCCCTGCCCTGTAGGCTGTCACTGAGGATTTTTTTTTTCTTACGGCGGTTGCCATTGAAACCTGAATTCTTTATGTTAATTATTGTTATTGGATTCTGAGAAGATACTAATTGATTATACTTGAGAACCGTTGATCATAATCATAAGCCCGTCTAAAGAGTAGTCAAGCAAGACCTTGTTGGTGTCATTCACGTGTTAAGACTGACAAGCCTTTGACTACAGTAGAAATGAACGTAAATTTTAAGTCTTACTTGTGTTGGTCATGATCAGCGTCTGGTACCAAAAGGGCAGGGCAAATCGATTGGCGTGAACCGTCGGTTGATGCTGTTATGAAATGCCTTTGATTAACAAGACAAATTAGGCGTTAGAACCTAAGACGGTTCATTGGGCAATATCTTTTTTTATAAATAGTTATTTTAAGCAGTTTTTTTTTATATAATGCAAAGTTCCGATGACAATTTTTGGCATTTTCAAGATTGCATAACCAGTTTTAAAAATGATAAGATTTTTAATGTTTTTATTTCGTTTTGAAAATATTTTGTATTGTGTGCTTTGAACCAAAGTCCAAATCTATGAACGATCAGGACATGCGTTTTCTTAGGAAATGAGGACTTTGAGAGACAGTGAACCCCAAACACATATTTTTCACTTGGGCGGACCACAGTCGTAAAGCAAAGTGGTTGGGTGGAAGTTAGCCCCCTTACCTAAGAGGGTGGATTAGCTAAATTCCAGGGTGGCTAGACGTCCTCCTTTTGAGCCCTTTGTCCTCCATCCTCCGCAACCTTAAGGAGGACCGAGGATATGCATTTGTCCTCCTCTTTTGGGAGGAGAGAAATAAAAAAAAATAATAATAAATGAGGTAAATTTAGAAGTAAAACAAAAATACATTGAAACGGTAATGGTGAAACTGAGGCTAAGGTCAGCAGACACAGTCGGATAGGTAGACATGAACTGTCCAGGTCCACTATCTGGAGTCCACATTTGTCAGATGATCAGCAAGACTACCGCCCATTCAGGCGTGATAGCGGCCAGCGAGCTGTTTTTACTTTGGTAGAAATATCAAATCCAGCTTTATCAAGCTAAATTTCAACTGAAAAATAAGCTCGTTTTTGCTTGCTAGCCCTCAGAGGTTAGCCTATGTTGGAAATACAAGAAATAAACCTGCAGGCAATCAAGGTGAGAATACAAATGGGTTTCATATGTAGTACAGTCATTTCAGTAAATTTTTTTTTTTTTAACTTCCATTAGCAGTGAAGATTATTCTCTCTCTCTCTCTCTCTCTCTCTCTCTCTCTCTCCTCTCTCTCTCTCGTCTCTTCTCTCTCTCTCTATATCTATATATATATAATAATATATAATAATATATATATATATATATTGTTGTGAACTGCTCGTTCACTCCTGGAAAATGTGATTTGACACTAAAAAAAAAAATTGCCCCTGATGGCTGGACTTTAGTTTTAAATGCACTATATTTGCATTAATTTACATAGGTCCAGGAACTAAGAAGGTCTTTGATTATTGATCCACCAGAAACACATGGCTGGGGCAACCAGACACGGATTTCAGAATTTTGCACAAACGGGTTATTGATATGCAAGGTTTATTCCAAAGGGTTCTTAAGTTCTCCCACAATCAGGCATGGTGTTTGTCTGCAAAGAGATTGTATCCTAGCATAAGTACTGAGGTGGGGGAACATGCGGTCCAGCATTACACACTACTTTCTTTCAATAAAAAAATTTACAAACCACTCATAGGGAATGGAAATGACTGGGAGTTTACAGAAGCAACTATTACTTGCCTAAATTGACTAGGGGATGTTTACTAGTATCACAAGGGGAATAATCACAGCACTGAACCAAGATGGGGAGTGAGAAGCTAAACAAAGGAGGGGGGGTGGGGGAAGTCGCCTTGGAAGAATGGAAATGAAATACCAACAAAATTCAAATAATTCCCTGGCTGAACTGGAATTTACTCTCATAGTACCTGGAAATCCTGGGCTTGGTAGTCTTCTTATCTGCTGATATCCATGCACACTATGGAAGTATAAAAATACTTAGGACTTCGGTAGATCTAGGGTACCTATCTGCGGCGGCCCAGACAATGGCAGTTGCTGTTTTTCTATGCAGTTTCACCTACTGAACAAGAATTTGAAGTGATATTTATTCGGACGACTCTAATTTACCTTTGAACTCTATCCTATGGTAAAGGGGACCCCCATTGGGAACCGTGGTTTTGGGTGGGGACAAAACACTGGGGAGAATTATGCTGTTCTACGCTTATCCTACGGTAAAGGGAACCCCCAGTGGGAACCAGGTTTTTGGATGGGGGAGAAACCACTTCTGGGGAGGTTTTGTTGTGTTATTGTGGTATGTATTTCCCATTATTTATGACATTTAAAACACGAAATACAATAGAAAATAAGAGATAACTAAAGCATCGATAGTGGAGCCGTTTCACATCCAAATCCCATCTACTACTACTATTACAAAACCGATTACAAAACCGAATCCTACTACGCATGTGCTAGTTGTAAGGGAGCTTTTGTTCTAAATGCAGACTTCTTAGTGAGGAAAAAAATGGGGGTGTACGGGAGGGGTACATGTATTTAGCCAATCACGTTGCAGTATAACCCCCCCTACATTGCTATAGGACCGAGTGAAGGATTTTGGGGGGGTATTCAAACATTGAATTACATAACTTCATTTTCCTAATTAGATTTTTAATCATGTTATATGAAATTAGTGTTTATTCCTGTTTCCTTTATCATAGTATTTGTATAATATTTGTTTGGTTTTGTCCTCAACTAATAATTTTGCCATAAATACCTTGAAATATTAAATTATAATTGAGGACAGACACCTGAAAATGCCTACGTGGTTGGACTAGAAGTGGGTTTTAGGACGATTCGATACCTACCTTCCTGTCGGTTATGTGAAATTGCAAGTTGCTTAGGATATTTCATACATGATTTATACACAACTCACTCCCTTCCCTTTCCAGTATTCACGTCTGACTGTGCGTTTCATCATTAAGAATACGTTTCATACCCATAACAATTTCTTTGTTAAAATTTGACCTTATTGGAACATCTACTTATATATATTCCATTATATACTTTTACACACATTTCAATTTACACCTTTTTCTCCCTTCAATTTCCATTATCCACCTCTGTCCATTTACGCTCATAATTTTACAATCTTTTCTTACCCATAAAAAATTTTTGGATAAAATTTTACTGATTATTAGAACATTTTCATTGGTTATATCTGAGGCTACCTTCAAGTTTGTCTTCCTTTACGGTGGGGGTTTTACGGGGCGCTGCCCCCCCTGTTAGGTAATATGTTCTACTAGGTTAGGTTAGTATGTTAACCAATATGTTGGTCTTCCTTCAAGTTTGTCTTTCTTGAAGGGGGGTTACGGAGGTTGGAGCCCCCCCGGTTAGGTAACATGTTCTACTAGGTTAGGTTAGGTTAGGTTGGTGAAGTTAGGTTGGTTATATCTTAGTCTACCTTCAAGTTTGTCTTCTTTTATGGGGGGGGTCCGCCCCCCCACCCACGGTCAGGTAATATGTTCTACTAGGTTAGGTTAGGTTATGTTGGTTATATCTTAGTATACCTTCAAGTTTGTCTTCCTATATGGGGGCACCCCCCCCCCCCCCCCACCCCATTCAGGTAATATGTTTTCTAACTAGGGGGGTTAGGTTGGTTAGGTTAGTATGGTAACCTATATGTTAGCCTTCCTTCAAGTTTGGCTTTCTTTAAGGGGGTTTACGCCCCCCTGGTCAGGTAACACGTTCTACTAGGATAGGTTAGGTTAGGTTGGTTATATCTGTCTACCTTCAAGTTTGTCTTCCTTTACGGGGGGGGGGGGGGGGTTTGGGGGGGGGGGACGGGTGGGCTCTGCCCCCCGACCAAGTAATATGTTCTACTAGGTCAGGTTACACATTTCATTGCAATATTATTTCCTTTAATAATATGCACAATACCTTAGGTAGTAAAAGACACTAAGTTTCATGATTTTACAGAGTTCTCATTGTCTTCAAGTGGCCTCTCTGATTTCTTGTACTGATTGTTAGAACAATCATAATCGTAGTTTAGTAATTTTCAGTTAGAAGAGTTATGTTTTGTTGGTTAGTTATCGTTATTTGCCACATCCACTACCCAACGACCCATCGTCATTTAGCCAACTCGTACCTCCTGTGCACCCAGTACCCTGCCTTCCCCTCAGTGAACATATGGCTCCGTGGTGGTTGCGGAATTCAAACATGGCGGCTGTGTTTACATTTCGCCAAACACTTGGTAGATCGGTCTACAGAACTATTCCACGGTGACCTAGACTATGGCAGTTGACGTTTTGCTATGTTATTTTACTTGCTTTACAAGAGTTGAAGGGAATGGTTTTTTTTGTTCCACTGGAACTAAACTTAATTTACCTTAGAACTCATACGTTGACCCATTGGTACTGTCATGTAGTCTTCAAAGGTATATTACTACTTAGTTACAGTCGTCGGAATAAATATTACTTTCAAATCTTGTACGGCAAGTAAAATAACATAGGAAAACGTCAATTGCCATAGTCTAGGCAACCGCGGATTGCTTCTGTAGAAATACCAGGACTTCCCCCAGAGGAGGCAAGGGGCGCCATAAGGGGTGAAGTGGTGTCTGGAGGGCGAGGTAACAAGAGCTTCTGAGCTCTCCTAGCTCTGTAGTGCTTCTGAGGACGCATTATTGCATTCCTGCCCTTTTAAAACCTCTCCTGGTAAGCGCTGCCCCAACCCGGGTTTTCCATGTGGTGGGTTAAATTCAGGACAGCCAATGGGAGCAAAGATAGTTTTTTCTAGTGAATGGAGGCTTCCAGTTCAAAGGGGCAACTTGCATAGACAAGGATGAATGAGTCTTGTTATAAGAAATCTTAACTTTCCTTGGTTCTGGCTTAAAATCTTGAACAATATATATATAGTATACACACATTTGCCACCCTAGTTAGTTTCACTGTTCATGGACCCCAACCTAATCAAACTTCTACACTAGGTCCCTACCTGACCATAGACCCCTTACCTAATTTAACTCCTGTGACTGCCCTCTTACCAAGCTCTAGACCCCCTACTTAACTGGGGACTTTGTCCTTTAATATCTAATTCACTGTACCTTGGAATCAATATATTTTCATATGTTTAACCGAAGGGGAATTTTTTAGGCGATATGAGATTTGCTGGCTCATGGGTACGAACCATCAACACCTTCAAATCCAGGACGACAGTTAAGCCTTAACCCACCCCGCCACCAGAAGGGGATATAAGTTTATGCCGCCGCCCACCTCAAATACCTGTAGCTCTCTGGTATTCATAGTTTTTGGAGTCTCCAAAATCTATGAATACCTGAGAACAACAGGCATTTGAGGTGGGAGGCGACATAAACTTATATCCCCTTGTGGTGGCGGGGTGGGTTAAGGCTACATTGTCGTCCTGGATTTGTTTGTTTGTATGGTGCTTTTACGTTGCATGGAACCAGTGGTTATTCAGCATCGGGACCAATGGCTTTACGTGACTTCCGAACCGCGTCGAACGTGAACTTCTATCGCCAGAAATACACATCTCTCAATGGAATGGTCGAGAATCAAACCCGCAACCACCGAGGTGGAATGCCAACACCATACCAACACCATTGTGGTATATATATATATATATATATATATATATATATATATATATATATATATATATATATATATATATATATATATATATACACAATGCCCTCTTAACTTATCAAATTCTTTTCCCTTTTTTGGATATGCTTTGTCACTACAAACCCTTGAGCTCTAACTTCAAAGAAATTTGGAGAGATCATCTGTGGAACTCAGTGTCTGCTGACCCATCCGATTAGGGCTTTCACACATCTCCATGCTGCCTGCTTCCATATCGGTATTGATTTGGGCCATCTGGTATTTTTGTTGATGATGCTGAATAGGTATCTGTACCCCTCAGAGAGGAGGGTATGAGGTCATACTGTCGATTTGGGTGAGTTGGCGATGTGTTGTGTAGAACTCTCCTCTTATGTGCTCTACATGCCCTGTTATTTTTGACTTTTGACATGGAATGCATTCTCTCATCCAGTTTTTTGTCTTTTTTTCATTCCCCACCAGATGTACCTGATGGGTGGGACAGGTTGTAGGTGAGGTTGAAAGTCTTTTCTTCTGAGGCCCTCTGACCAGTAGGGACGAGGGTGCCCAGTACTCGTTTCGCAGGCGATGGTCGTTGCCGTTGTTGATTAACAAATTGCTCCCACGGTAGTCCACGTCGTCTCTTTGCACCCCTGCTATTTTGGGATAAGCTATCCCGAGCTAGATGGTGTTGATGCAGTTTCTCGAAAGTCTGACTGCAGTGTTTGCTGGACCTTTCAAATACTTGATGGTGCAGGAGTTTTCAGCTATTGTTGATAGGTGAAGCTGATGTGCTTACCATGCGTCTGCTGTCTTTGTGAAGGCATGCAGTCCGTTTGTATGACGAACTGCTGTCCTTTGGGCATGTGGTGGAAGTGACGGATGGCTTTGTGGACTGCTAGGAGTGCCCTGTCGATTTTGGAGTACATTTTGTTCCAGTGGCATTAGGTTCTTGCTGAAGAATGCCAGCAGCCCACAACCATCATCTGTGTCCTGCTGTAGCACCGCGCCCATCACCATGTTACTTGTGTGGTTGTCAAAATTTTTAACCTATGGGGTAGAGGAAAGATTAATATGGCTGCCAAGGTTATTGCTTGTTTTGCTGAAAGAAATGCATTATCTTGAACTTCTGACCAACTTAATTTTTTTTAGGCTTTCTTTGTAAACATTGATAGATTGGACTCATGATTTTAAGTTTTTGGGATAAATCTATGATAATAATATGAATTATTCCTGAAAATTCTTGTACTGCTTTAATTGTTGCTGGGTTTTGGGAAGTTGGTAATTGCTTTTACTTGCTCTAGGGGGGTTTAATGCTGTCGGGGCTTGTGTGATGTCCCCAGAATTCCGCTGTTTCCTTTGCCCATTCACACTTGTCTTCCCATACTATGAGTCCATTGTATTTAAGTATTTGGAGCACCCTTTTAACGTCCATAAGATGTTGCTTGAGGGTGGGGCTAAATATGTGGATGTCGTCGAAGGGAAGGTCCCCAACAGTTCATCCATACTTCTTTGGAAGGTTGCCCCTGCATTCTGAAGGCCGAAACACCTGTAGTTGAGCGCGTCGTTGCCAAAAGTGTTGATCACAGTCTTTTCTATATCTTCTTTCGCTTTTGGAACTTAGAAGTATCCTTTCAGCAGGTCTGTATTGGTTATCTTTGCTCTGTTCGTTTGGTTAGTTATATCTAGCTTCGTTTTGACATTTATCCGCGGGTGGTCTCCACATGGGCGTCATGTTCATTTGGGTTTTGGTACCATGTGGAGGGGGAATTCCTATGGGCTGGGGCTTCTTGGTATATTCCTGTATTCTCCATTTTCCTGAACTCTTGTTTGGAGTTGGCAAGTTTCTCTGGGGCTACCCATCTGAAGCATTTCTATGTGGTGCTGGATGGTGTGTTTTGCTGGTTTGGTTAAGTCGTGCTGCAGGTAGTCTTTGAAGACCTCTTGGTAGACTTGTAGAAGACATCGTATTTCTGGAGGTGGGTTAGCTGCTGCAATGGGTCATGGGTCCTAATTGTCATCTCTGCTGTCACAGTGACGATGTGATGGTGGAATGTTTGCACAGCTTTTGAGATGATACAGGAACTGTTTTTTGGGATTAGTCATTTTGATGTTTCTTCCACTAGCAGGTTTTAGGAATTGTCCACTGTCAGGTTTTGTGCTTTTAGGAAGTCTGCTTCTAAAAGTGCTATCGTCACGTCTGCCATGATGAAGGTTCCCGTTAAATGACAGATTCATATTTTGCTTCCTGTACATCTTGAGTGATCTCCATTGGCAATGGATAGGTGGAGGTTGTTGGGTGAGGTGCGGTTGAGTCGTTCGTGCAGGCTGGCTGGCACTATTGAATTTGCTTGTCCTGGTGTCGATGAGGAATTCTATTTTTGACCTTTTGTCCCTGACAAAGAAACACATTGAGCCTTGCGTTCATATCTGGAAGACAGACAGTGATAAGCAGTTGAAGCTTCTCTTTCGAGAAAACTAGCCTTCTCACTGCTAACATTTAGTTGTTTGGGTCGTGGATGAAATTCTCTGGCTTTTTTTTTTTTTTTTTTTTTTTTTTTTAATAGAAAACAGTCCGCCTTTGTTAACATTTGCGGGCTGTTTTACCAAATCTATTCCCTCTGGTGGTTTGCCTTTTCTTTCCCTTGATGAAATGCTAGAGGAAGCTCCGCTTGTTGGGTTGTTGGGGGGGGGGGGGTTGCTCCCTCTGGGTCGCTGTCAGATTCCCTGTCGGTTGACAGGTGAGAACATCATGCTGCTGCTTCTATGGGTGACTGAGTGGGCTCTGCTGCCGTGTGGGCCATGAGTACTGTGTCAACCAATTTTAGGAATTCTTTAATGGGTATGTTGGGAGGCGTTTGGCATGGTTGCAATTGTATGGCAGGTCAGTTTTGTGAGGAGAACTACTCTCACAAGGTCCAGGGTTGACTTGGGTTGGCCATCTGTTCACGGTTGACTTGGGTTGGAAGTAGCTTTATCAGCCACCACAGTTGCTTGTAGACATGCGATGGACACTTGTTTCCTATGGCTGCCCCCACGTTGTTCAAGTATTTCTTGGATTTTCTTTGATCAGAAGATTATCTGCCCTGAAGAGCCAAGCAGATGTATGGAGGTGGCGGCGAACAGACAGGTCAATAACTTTTGCAAGAGGAAATTTAGTACCTGACACGAGGCAATCAAAATGGGTCAGAGTACAATCAACTGTGTTTGTTGGTAGAGAAAGATTCACATAAATCAATATTACAAGACATGAATGAAGTTATGATACATATGGATGGAATGCCGACATTGTAATACTTGTGCTAAGAATTATATATTTCACATAACATTTATATGAATGAAAATATTTATACAAAGGATATGTGCTTGGCACGTTTGTCAGAGATGCCCGTTGTGAGATCAGCCCAGGTTTTGGTAGAGGGCTTTCCCCTATAAGCAGACTACATAGGGATTGCTTGTCTACAATGCTCAGTAAAGTTTTTCTAGCAGTCCTTAATTAGAGAACTTTGTGCATACTAACACACGAACACAGTGGGCTACTTAGATTTTGATAGGCCGACTTGACCAAAGTAATGTATTGGCAGTAGAATCTTGTATGCTATCCCTGGCAAATGTTTGATAAGCTTTATTGTTACTGTTTTCATTGTGATTGATGCAGTTTACTAAAGTCAGCTTCAGTTTATCAGTCCACTCAACAACGTAGGTTTTAGGTAGATGTACCATATGCATAACTAGTCTCGGTTAGTTGACATCAATGTTTCTAATATCGTAGGCTTACTGTGATCTTTTTCTGCATCTTGAACCACTTCTATGTGGGTGATCGACATTTCTGTTAGCTTTCCTCCTCCTGGCTCGGTCAAACACATCATCCTCAGACAATAATTTGTCTCTCAGATCTTTAGCTACATCTGTTTACCTTCGCTGCGGTCTTCCTCTCGCTTTTCCACCAGGCACCTCCATCTGCATCACTCTTTCCCCCCCTCCCTACATATGTTTCATCCCTTCCCCTCACATGGCCATATCACTGCAGTCTTCTACTAGGGCCTGCTTTGATAATTCTGTGACTTTAGTAGTTCCTCTTATTCTTTCATTCTTAATCAGGTCCATTTTTGTTACTTCACACTTCCACCTAAGCATTTTCATCTCTACTGTATCCAATTTCTTCTCTCACTCTCTCTTTACCGGCCATGTTTCTGCTCCATGTATCAAAGCTGGTCTTTCCACTATTTTATACACTTTTCCTTAATATATACTTTTCCTTAATATAATAATATATCAAAGGGAAGGCCATGAAATTCTAAATACAAACATATGTGTGATTCTTACTGCTTAGTTAGATGAGATACAAGATTGTGATTAGTGGGTAAAGAAGGTCTTTACACAGATCTTTACAATCTAGATGGGATACAAGATCGTGATTAGTGGGTAAAGAAGGTTTTTTCAAGTGCTCCCAAGACATTTATTAATGATTAATAATGAATGATTAAATAATACATAATTAATAATGACTAATTGGAAGATTTGTACAGTTGATCACGATATCTTGTTGGTATCAGGATCCGTCCCAGAGTTCTTGATATTTGAGGTTGTGGGGCGGTCTCGAGTCTCGACTGTTGAGTCGTCTGGTGGGCCTGCCAGGATGTCGTCCTCCATCTGGGCCCTGGACGACCTCAACCTTAGCTCGGGATGTCTGTTTCTTCTCTTGAGGTCATATTTTGTGGAGGAATTCTCGGACGCATGCCGATATCCTCCTGGGTCTCTTTATCCATCAGGAAAGCTGGCTTTAATCTGTTGACGGATACCCAGTTATCCTGCCCATGGATGTCAATGAGGTAGGCCTTGAAGTTTCATTTGATGACATGGTATGGGCCTCTGTATGGTCTAGACAGGAACTGGCTAGCTTCTTCACCATGTGGACGGGGGACGCCCATGGGCTTGATGGCTTTTTGCAAATGCCCATCCTTTCCATGTCTGTGAATGTTTGAAACAGCAGGTATCCTGGGCTGGTGGCAAGGGGGAGGGAGCGGTAGGTTCCAGTGTATAGAAGGTGTTTATGGCCAACGTCCACCAGCATACCATGTTGTGTGAGTAAATCAGCGTCCTGTAGGGAGAACCTGACATCCGTGATGACGAAGGGCCACTCGTACTTACAACCGACCCAGAATGGATATTCTGTGGGTCTGGGTTCCATAGCAGCAGTTGGGGCTTCCATTTGTGGCTACTAACTTGGCCATGGCGTTGGGCGGGCTGTTGCGGTCCTCCCTCGATGGCGGAAAGACCAACTGCATGGCTCCTGTGTCTACCAATATTCGGCACCTGGAGACTGCATCATGGATGAAGAATCCCAGTGGTTGGGATTCCCTGTTATTTGCGGCTACTGCTGTTATGGATGGCTGGCCTCTGCATTTTTTGGGAATGCACAGGGAGCAGTTTCTGGCATTCTTTCTGAATTGTCAGTGGAAATAACACCAGGCTGGATTCGTCTGCTTCGGTGGCACCTTTTTTCTGTATATTGCTTGTGTATCCCCCTCCTCGACGACCTTCTCTTCTATCAGGCTGCGAATGCTGCAGCATCCTTGGAGGCCTTGGTGACATCTTGGAATTTATGTGTGGTGCTCACCAATTTCTCCATTGAAAGTGTGTCTGCCTCCATAATTTGCGCCCTCACCTCCTGAGGAAGGCACGTAGGAATATTACTCACGATAGGCTGATCCCCCTTCTGCTGCTGATCTCTCACTGATAATCTGATCTGTGTCTCTTACTAATGATCTCTGTGATTAACTGATGATCTGCCTTCTACTTCGTCCATCGTATTTATACGGCATCCTGGGGTTGGGGCCTACGGCAAGCGTCACAGACTCCCGAGATTACTGGAACGATTTAGAAGTTTCTCGACGATATATTGCATCAGAAATCGCGGCGTTTCTCACGTCACATCGGCGCCTGACGAGTTCCACAAAACTCCTGCCGATTCTAGAACCATCATGAGAACAGGCGCTTCCAACACACACGCGAAAGCATCCGTGCTGCAGAACTTCTCGAAGATGCGTTTTCCTTTCCTTTATCTTTCTCTGCTATGAAGCAATTACCTTGACACTTAGTAGAATTTACGATTGTCTTGTAAAAGGCTCCGCAAGGGATTGTAAATAGTTATTTTTAACTTCTCGTGGAAGGTAAGGGAGATTTTGGGGGAAATTTTTTTCTTACACCATGTGCATTTGCATATCTGCCTCCTTCTATTTATTTTTTTTAATTGCCCGACCTGAATGGATTATTATTAGATAGTATACGAAAGGTATTTTGTGTTCCGTATTACGTATGTTGCAGTTAACTTACGTCTGACGAAATTGCATATACGTCAGTCGCCGTCCCCAAAAAACTTTTAAAAGTAGGTGAGGCCTAGATCATCGGCAACATACGTGAACGTCTACGTACGTCGCAAATCTCATCTCGACGTATGTAACGCTGTCATATTAATTGTACATTGTGTGCGTCGTACTGTTGTAATCAGCTGATTTTTTCCCCCAAGGACCGCAATAGACGTAAAACTAAGCCATTACGACGGTCGCGGGATCTATAGTGTGACCCAGTCTTTAGGTAGGACGAATAAATAAGGCTACAGTAAAAAGAAAAAGTAACTTTGACTGAAATGGAATAAATTTATGCTTAAAAGGTCAGTAAAATGAAATACATGGCGAATCAGTACCATTGGCTAACCAATGTTTAGAGAATATTAATTGGACTTTTATGTTTTAGCGGTAAACACTAAATGTTGCTTTTCGGTTTACGGACATAGCATTGCTCCAGTATCATAGTATTGGATTAATATGCATGCAATGAAACTGTACATAGAATAAAGTTCGAATAATAAGAAAATATTAATCTGAACAGCTGTTGAGTACAAGTGTGTGTGTGTGGTTTGGGCTATACTCAAGTGATAAATCATAATTACTGAAAGCTCATGGTTCGTTTGTGTTTGATCTGGATAGATTGTTTGATAGTCTAGTCTTTCGTGTGCTTTTGTTACATATTAGGAATACAAATTAACGTGTTTTTTATTTATATAAAAATGGGCGATGGTTCTTTGTCTATATAAAAATTCAAATGCGTAATTGGAGGAATAATAATTCTTTCACAATTACCCAACGACATCCGGAGCGTCGATTGTTGGGCAGTCACATGTTAAACACGCCCATTTGCCACATATTCATGCGAGAGTGGGCAAATGAAGAAGTCACTGTATGATATTCCCTATATGATTGGCTAGTAAGCTGGCGTCGCTAGGCCGTGCAAGGGGAATTAGACTGGTTTGTGCAAGTGGGCTATTCGGCATATATATATATATATATATATATATATATATATATATATATATATATATATATGACTGGTAAAAGTGTTCTGTAACAACAGAATTCCATCTAATAAAAAGGAGCCCATAAAAACACCAAAATGTAGAGAGCAAAAAGTACTATATTTCAGAGACTGCTGTCTCTCTCTTCAGGTATATATACCTGAAGAGGAGAGACAGCAGTCTCTGAAATATAGTACTTTTCTCTCTACATTTTGGTGTTTTTATGGGCTCCTTTTATTAGATATATATATATATATATATATATATATATATATATATATATATATATATGAAACCTATACTATATTGTATCACCTCAAATTATACTTAAGAATTTACCATTTAATAGTAACATATTGATGAAATCATGGAATCGTGCACCATATTGAACCTTCCACCCTGTCAACAGCCTTACTTCACTCTAATGCTCAGATCAAACTTTGGCTGTAGTGATCACGCAAATCAAACTATTAGCATACACAATAATGTTTCCTTCCAAAATCCAGATAATTTAATTCATATTTTTAACCAATATGACATTTTCATTATATAGAGAATGGAACTTAAAATAAACTCACATAGAAAACTTATTGCAAGGGTAAACGCATGTAGTCAAAATACAACCAGTTCCTTTACGGCCAGAACTCTGCAACAAGAATGCTATCTTACAAAACACTACGAATATCAGCATTTCTTGCATACCGTGTAAAGACTGATATTTATTGTCTGCCCAAATGGTACAACGTGACTCCGTGAAATACCTATTAGTAGTGAATATCGGGAAACTTTGAACCTTACGCACTAGCTACTAACATCAAACAAAAACTGCTACTTATTCGGGCAGACAATGAATATTAGTCTTTACACGGTATGCAAGAAAATTTAATGCTGTTATTCGTAGTGTTTTGAAAGATAGCATTCTTGTTGGAGAGTTCTGGTCGTAAAGAAACTGGTATTTAGACTAGACGCGTTCTCCCTTGCAACAAGTTTTCTATGAGGGTTTGTTTTAAGATCCATTCTCTATGAAATGAAAATGTCATATCTGTTAAATATGAATTAAATTATTGGCATTTAGGAAGGAAACATTATTGTGTTTGTTAATAGTTTGATTTGCGTGATCACTACAGCCAAATTTTGATCTAAGCATTAGAGAGATGGAAGGCTGCTGACAGGGTGGAAGGCTCAATATGGTACATGGTTCCATGATTTCATTTATATGCTATTAAACCGTAAATTCTCAAGTTTCTAATTTGAGATAATACAATATAGCATAAGTTCCATAGATCATTTTAAAATATAAAATAATATCAACAGAACGTATACCATATGCGAACATTTCAACAAAGGAAAATCCTGGTCAAAACTTTGAAGTCCGCAGTCGAATGTTGACGGTATATATACTAGTTCCGAGAGGTGGAGTAGTGGAAGCGGTGTCTCGTAGGCACACGAACATTGATCGGTCTGTTTGCTCTGATCTGCTCGCTAGTGTCACATTCGCTTCTATATAGGGTTCCCGCTGTCTAGCCGCACGGTTGAGCCCTTGGGAACTACTCTCTGGGTCTTTGGTTGTCCTCTCCCTTAGCATCTGCTTTCATGCTAGCCTTGATTAATATCAAATGGGGGTGTTGATAATCGATTCATTCCGACGCTTCCAGTCGAGCGGCCCTGCATGTGGCAGGTTGCCATCTTTTTTTTTGTCCCGCCCAATCACATTAAATGATCTTTGGCTCCAAACTTAAACCCTGAATCAAATAACTGCTACACGTATTTGAGACCTAACGTTTCTGCAATCCTCTTATTTTTATCAATGCATCTGATTCTTCCCTATCCTGGTTCCTAACCGCTCACTCACGAACAGTTGCGGGCACACTACACTGTTAAGCTTTATTCCCTTAATTGTTTACTTTTCCCGTTATTTATAGTTTAACTTTCTTTACTTTATGTTACTCCAAAATGTTTAATTCACCTCAACTATCCCTTTTTTGCAACAAAATTAACCCCAAAAATTACAGATATTTCTAAATTAGATACACTCCAATATTTCTACTTTATTTTAAACCAACTCCCTTTTATTTCTTCTTTATAACAGGCAGAGCCGTTCTAGCTAATTAGCTTTGACATCCATCGCTTTCCAGGTTAAGAACATTCTTAATTTTGAGGGCTCTCAGTGTCCCTAAATTTATGCCCTAATCTGTATTTTGTAACGACTAACTCATGAATAAATATTCGGTGGTGTCCTCCCCCACTCTGTATATTGCACGGACCATTTTTGGACTGGATTCAAATCCTATGTATTAATAAAGTTAGCTATGGGAATTTCAAAATTTTATTTTGTTATATGTACGATTGCATCCATGTCATGCTTATGCATGGATATGACTTAGTACAGCTATGCTCAAATCTGATGTGACATAATTCTTTTTGTATTGTCCAAAATCTCAGACTCAACTTAATATTGCCAAGTAGTGTTGATTTTTTTTTCCAATGTCATACATATATATTGACAAGTTTGTGAATTCACAGCTAGCCCAATTTCACCTATGATTATCTAAATATGACCCCTTGTAAGGACGACATTTTAACCAAAGAGTGTCCTTCTTTTGTATATCCTTTTATCATATATCAAAATGCAGAGCAATTCATGGCCTTCTAACCGATATATATATATATCACAAAAAAATGTATTCTCCACGCTCAGTTATATGTATATTTACAGGTGCGAAAAAGCACAATCTCAGTAGGGGCTCCATCCCTTTTGTGTGTGTGTGTGCGTGACGGACACTACGTCTCCGTCCGCA
>NC_087206.1:59276120-59346120 GCF_015104395.2 Macrobrachium nipponense
TCTCCGTCCGCACAGCCTCCTTATATACAGCCGTCTCTGTACAAAAAAGTTAGCCACCTACCCAAGAAAACCTTTAACGGACTCACTACGGCCCTCAGTCTAGGTTCTCTAGAGCTCCTAACCGTGGTTGACCAAACGCCATTAATAGACTTAAAACAGCACGTCCCCTACAGGAGTGTTTTGACGTTCTTCTTCACGGTTTGGCCCCGCCATATACGATATCGGTCGACTGTAAGAGTGGTATGGCAGACTTAGAGAACCCAACTCAAATTAGGGAGCTGTCCATTGCCGTTCCATCTGGTTCCTTGACGCCCCACTGGTGTAATTCGTAACCAGTGACGTCGTGAAAAAATAAGTGCTCATATTTTTCCAGGACTCATCCCCACCTGTCCACATACATCAAAAATGCCACGCATACATCAGTTGGTAGCAAGAACGAGATGGTCCTTGAGTAATATTGCCTTTTTGTTGTTTCGTAGCTTTTACTCCCTGTGGAGTACACTCATACCAATTACACTGATAATTTCAACTTGCGTGAAGGAAATAAGGCCTAGCTATAAAATTTAATTAAATCAAAATTGACTAGCCTGTGAGGGTATAAAAAGGTTCTGTCTGCCCCAATCGCCCTCCTATCCAGAGATCTCAACTTGATAAGTATGGCAGAGGGGATGCTCCAGTTTAAGACGTGAGTAGCATTTCCACGAGGGAGCTGTGAGCAACTTCGAGTGACTGTGTAACTTGAGTAAATAATCTGCTTGTATCACCTTTAGTGTAAAATAATGTTTCCAGTGATTTTGTAATGATTCAAGATGACGGTCACGTGTCTATTTGAGAAGAGTAAGCACGTTTTTGTGAGTTTTTCTTAGAAGCTCTTGGTCGCGTGGCCATTTCAACTTCTCTGTAAAGTAAGGGTAGAACAACCCAATCATGTTTGTAATTTATTTACCATATAAAGTTGTAAATATGAAATCAGATCCACTATTTATGTAATAAAATTGCTAAAATTTGTGTTTCCAACCAAGCTGTCCTTGAGTACGGGCTGGACCTTATCCTCTAAGGTAGGACTATTGGCCTCCCTCCATCTGGTACGAACCGGAGAACTGTCGCAATACCATTCACAAAATTTTGGTCCTTTGAACCGGATATGAACCAGTGACCTATGGATCCAGTCCCCGAACAATTGTAGCAAGATTATGGTGTTTAACGTGCTGTTGCTAGGTCACTCACAGCTGCCCTCCAACCTCCCGTGAAACAAGGGGAGCGGAAGTAAGGTTACCGGCCTACGGTTCTGAAACGGAGCCGAGTTGTTTTGACCCTCATGAGTGAGGCATATTATTTTAGATTGATCTGCAGCGAGTGGGTCAGACAGACAGGACAGGAGAACTGCTAGATGGGTCAGTGCTGTAATTTGTGGCAATTTAACGTAAAGAAAGCAGCGTCATTTCCTCTCTCCCTTGCTAGTAAGGAAATCCTGTATCCAGTTATCACAATGAAATGAACATTAATCTGACAATAATTACATCTCTTGCCGTCACTAAGTATGTGCCTTTTTAACTAACAGACATCTAAATCCTACATGGTGGTAGCCATATTCTTGGCGTGGAAATACAGGAGTGCTCGCACGGACGTCCGCCCAGTCTCGAATCTAAAGCAGGAAGGATGCAGTGTGCTGTTCTCGAAGCTAGTTGGCTGGTCAGTTAGCCATTAAACTACAATTTACAATTTTCACTGGCAACTTGTTTTCATCTTGCAATAGCAATTTCCATCTCATCAAAATGAACATTACTCTCAGTGACTCAATGGTGTTAGACTTAATAAAATGCATAGCAATTGACGTAATTATTGAGAGAACCATGGCATTTTTGCTGCCAATTGACTAACATGGAACTATGAATTGGCGTAAAAGGCAGGCTCAGGTCAAGAAAAAATTGTGTACGCATTTTTCCACGACATCCCCCACCCCTCCAAAAAGGATGAACCTCGAATTGAAGTAAGTAGGAATGTCAGGTTGGTGAGGCAAGAATGTATGATCTCGGGGAGTTGAGGCCTAGACGTGTACACAGTGCTACAGGTCTAGTTCTCTACGACAACACAATTTCCTTACTGAATGATCACTCGTTTCAATGTTAATCACAATAAGGCAAATTAGGCAATAATCAATGGAAACATGTACATAAATCATCAATGCAAGGCAACATAAGCTCAATCAGGTAAATGGATATCAATGCAATCATCAATGTAAGCAACACAGGCAATAATCAATAATAAATGGTATCAATGCATTCATCAACATAATCAGTGCAGGTCAATGCTCTCATCAAGGCATTGTCAAGATCAACATGATAGTAATCATAGACACAATGGGTGTCACTGGCAATGCAATCAATGAAATATAGAACTCAATGTGGGCAGTTATGCAAGCAGTCAATAACAATGAATTTGCTACAAAACTGGCTAATTAAAGTAAGAATTGCAACAGTAAGAAATTATTCCTAAGGAGGTCAATGACGGTAAACTTAGTACAGGGAGATTATACACATAGAAATGCATTAGTATGATCAGTAATGCAAGCAATATCAAAGCAACAGCAACTCAATAATGAAATGTAATCAATTCAAGTAGTATCATGTCAATACCCATGCTATATGATACTACATACAGTACAAGCAATATCATCGACAATAGCATCAATACCTGAAATGCAATCAATTCAATCTATATCAAAAGCAATAGCAATGAAACGGATATGCAACACAAGCAATATCAAAAGCAATAGCAATGCAACATGGTGATACACACAAATGCGTACTAGATTCCTGTCAAGGGATTAGTAATCGAACCATGGCTCAACATAGAGCGTTCTACTAAACTGCACTAGCATCAATAACGGCAATTATCATGCTGGGAACGAGCAAGACTGTCTCCAGTGAGGAGGAATACATCCCATTGTAATCAAGAGATTTTCTTGACTCTTGGATGCTCGCATTCAATCATGTTCATACACATCATCAATTCATGAAAGCTAGTTTTTACTGCTCCTTCCGTAGCCTTGTGAGGGGTGACCCTCAACCCCGTGCAGCACATGAGTTACATTTGGGCATAAGGCAATTACAGTCTATCGCAAACACACACTCATTTTGTTGAAGACGTCTGCGGACCGCCCTTGTTGGTTACGTGAGACGCAACAACAAAGCGAAGTAACCCTAACACCTTCAGCTCCCTTCTCGACTTCCACACTTTCACAGTTCGCCTCTAATTGGTTATGCTTTTCACTACACTAATCTGTCCTTCATCCACTCTGACATTTTCTTTCTCTGTTCCATAGCAGCCCTTCTTCTTGGTCTGTTTTCTAAACCATTCACTGTTCTACTCGTTTCTTCCCTATCACTCTCTGTCTCACTCTCACTTGTCTCGAGTCTTTCAATCTGCTGAGTAACAGTTTCTACATCACTCTCTGGCTGATTCCGGTCACTCCATCCTACATTGTCAACATTCTCGTCCTGGCTCTCTTCTTCCTCTTCCCTTTCATCATCTTGAGTGTAGATTTCCAGTGGGACGAGGTGCTCAATTGATCATAGATCTTTTTCGCCTTCAAAGAGCCCCTTTGGTGATCGTATCACTCCTTTCTTGTCAGGGTAGGTAGCTACGATCCTTCCCGATGGCCAATGGCTACGTTTCTGTGGTTCTGCCTTGACCAGCACGACGTCTCCCACTCAGAATGCAGTTGGTGTACCTTCTCAGCTATCATGTCGCTCCTGGAGCGACCGTAGGTAACCCTCTCTCCAGTAACACTTGAAACGCTCGATGGTTTCTGTCAGGCGAAATACTGATGTCATAGTGGTCAGGGTCTGATGCATGTCATGTCATGTGAGACCACTGGCAGCAGCAAATGGATCACATCACCTTGTATGAGGTGTGAGGGCATAATGACTTCGTCCTCCCATGTATCCCGAGCGTACATAAGGGGACAGTTATTGATTACTGCTTTGGCCTCCTTATGAGGGTGCAGAGTTGCTCTTCAGAGAATATGTTTTGTCAGAGTGTAGTTGCTAGTGTACGTTTAACCACCCCCACCATTCTCTCGAATAATCCTCCTTTCCAAGGTGACCTGGGTGTCTGGAACACCCACTTGATTCCCGTCTTCCCAAGGAATAGCTGTGTCACGTCCTCCTCGTAAACCTCTCTCGGGAAACTACTCGCTGCATGGAAGGTCATGGCGTTGTCGCTGTAGATTGTTCCTAGTGTTCCATGGATGGCTGAGAATCTCCTTAGCACAGCATCCAACATGTTGCAAAGAGCCAAGTATATCGTATGGCTGGTGAGACAAGTGAGGATTAGGAGGTATCCCACTCCCTCTCCAGTCCTGATGGGGCTAGTGTGGTTCACGTCGACCTTATCAAATGAATGTGTCATGAGTGTTCTGTCAGTCAGGAGGGGAGGAAGCGGCAGTCATCAAAGAAGATGCCTGAAGACTACAATGCATGCTGGGCACCCCACTACTCGCTTGGCAATGGCCCTCAATCCCGGGCTTCAACACTCATGCCAAAATAGTTATTAGAATATTGGTACCATAATGCATGTGGGTGGTGTGGAGGTGCATAAGATACAGTACAATTGGCCTTTTGAAGGCAGCAACAGGTAACCTACTTCTAGTATAGACAACTCTTTATCATGACTAAACTGAGCAGAAAGATAAGCACTATAATCAAAATTCCCTTTTAACAAAGCAAAATCAATGTTACTCCCCCTTTCGATGGGCGGAGTCAGAGTTCCTTTTCCACAAATCTCTCTCGGGCAGAAACAACCAAGGCTCATTGTTGGAAGGATGATTCATCCCGACTCTTACGTGTTTCAGCTGGGTCCTTTGATGTTGAAAGGCATGTCATCTGGGTTGCGGGTCAACAGGATTGCAGTGAGTTGGGACAAACTGCAGCTTTGCATCACACT
Organism: Macrobrachium nipponense; assembly: GCF_015104395.2. NCBI lineage: Eukaryota > Metazoa > Arthropoda > Malacostraca > Decapoda > Palaemonidae > Macrobrachium > Macrobrachium nipponense. The sequence goes on from NC_087206.1 coordinate 59,281,068, forward strand.
CCTGTTGAAGTAAAATCTCCCTAACTCGTCAGCCATGGCACTTGTAATTGCTCCCTTATACTAAAATGAGTTACTTCTATGTTTTTCGTTTGCAAATCGGTCTGAGGGACTATCTGGTATGTTAGTGCATTGAGAGTTTACTTCAGTCTGTTGCTCTATCAAGATTAATGGTGCAATGGCAATGCAAGATGAATTATCCTTGCACTCGGAGCTACGTAGGGAGGTTCTCATTTGGCACCCTTCGTCCGTTTCGGTTACGCTTTGCTTTATCCCTTCCTTTAACTCTCGTTTAGTTCCCATGAATCGTTCACGCAATGCAACATTAATGGCATCAACGCCTGTAACGGATTCTTTTGCCCGTACAAATCATATAAATCTTACAGGCTACGACATTAAATTCCCCATTTACTATTGGCAAGCCAAAAGGTGCAATATTGTGTGATACCTTCTGAATAACAGGTAATTAGAGTTTCCAGGCCAGCCAAGCAGATATGAAGCTGCGCTGACTTTCTGTATGAAGGAACATTTAAGTTTGAAATGGTTGGCCAAGCGTATCGAAAATGGCCATCGCGATGGGGAGTAAGGTGGCGGGTAATTCAGCTGAAGGCTTGGTCTTTACATTTCGTTGACTTACATAAGGTTTCTTTTTCTCCTCTTTAGATTGCTTCCCCTGATTTACATTTTGATTTACATTTATTTGACTTGAACGGCAGACAGGTTTTATTCAGATTTCTAATGGGCTTTATTGTGATTGATCACAAGTCGGGAAAATGGAGTTTGGTGCGGAGAACTGACTTGACTTTGACTTGTTGTTGCCACTTTTTTCTCATATGAGGCTGTTATGCCTTCCATTGCACAGCTTGCAGTTGTGTTTACTGTTGCACTGTCTGCTATTATGGCCAGATGCAAAGCAATTGAATCAACTTTTTGATAGAACTAGTTGGTGCATTTTTGCCGCTGTGTTCATATGCTTTGAACGGTTAAAGGCAGAACGGTTTCCATTGCGAAACGGACGAGAGACCGGGGGGGTGGGGTTGTTGGTTTCCAACGCCTTTGATCGCGATGGTTGAGACAAGTTTTCTCCTCTCTGGAGCGCATCATCCTCCATATGAGGAATTATAAGGCTTAAACAGTTCAGACAAATTGTAATCACACTTTTGTAGAACATGTATGACTCATTGATATACCTGACCTTGTGATAACTTTTGATTAATTAAGCTAAGCAGCATTCCTTGATTCAACATAGATCCACTGAGATGTTTGGTTTGTTCACTGAGACAATGAGCTCGATGTGAAAACTTCTTTCAACTCATTATATTAATTACATTTGGGGACAAAAATATCAGCTAATCACCCATGCAACATGACCAGTGTCTGATGCTGGTTTCCTTAGTACTTGTTTAACAAGCCGAGAGCCACACCATAGTTGGCTGCAGTTACACTCAAGGCCTGAACTACCTCTGCTAGAGACCTGAGAAGATATGTGAATTTTGTGACATTGTCCAGGTCCATGTGACGATGCACGTGAACATCAAATAGCTCCTTGAAGTTAGTGAACTTGCTCTTTTCGCCTTTAAACACTGGTAATGGTATCTCCTTCAAGCGGGGTAAATGTGTTTTTGGCTGATTTACACTAGCTAAGGCACCGATTTGGTTGATGAGAAGGAGTGCGGTTTGACTGGCATCATCTAACGTTTTTACTATCTTAGTTTTAAAGGCTAATTCAAACTTGACTGGACTTGATATACAAAGATTTTAGTAGCTGCTCGTCAGCCTGAATTCAACGTAGCAAACTTATACACCACATTCTGGGTGCCCATGAGATTCCCTTGGGTGCGCGTCAGTGTGGCGGTCAGGAGGACTATGAGAGTCTATTTAGGTTTCAAGAGCGGTTGCCATCTTGTAGATTTGGGAGGATACAACTTAATTACACTACTCTAATGGAAAGACTTGTTCCAAATCACAAAGCACACAAGGGATGAAGGAAATGGCGCACCTTTTACATTTCATTTCAAGTGTTTCTGCAAGTCGAGGCTGGAATTAGTTCTCCTGGCTGCTCTGATGTGTCCGCTCACAACGGATTAGTCTTATTAGATGGTTAAGGAATACATCTTGCACATGTCCGTCAAAGTGGACTAAGCCAGTCTTGTACTGGCACGGGCTCTTACTTCATAGCAGCCCTTAACGATGGCAACAAAATAAACTATGCTCGATATCTGCCTGGCCTATGGTAAATCTCAACCTCCACCCCTTTGTTCTGGCTGAGGCCTGAGGGTAGTTGTGAGCACTTGAAGACCATAATTCATCTGACGTTGCGCTGTGTCTGGTCACTTAGGTCTATCCAGTTCATGTCGCAGTTCACTCAACGATGTTGTCGTCCTTAAGGGTCGGCTTCCAGGCTCCAGCCCAGACACAAGGACAACAGAATTAAGGCCGTTTAGTTTTTAACAATTTTATAAAAATAAAGACCTATCTCAAGGCTACATACTAGCCAACAATAAATAACCCACACGGGCTTCCCCACTCAATACACGTTCAGTACTCATGAGTGACCATGTGGTCACTCACTCATGTGGTCACTAAGTTATCACAATGAAATGAACATTAATCTGACAATAATTATGTCTCTTGCCGTCACTGAAAGTATGCGCATTTTTAACTAACAGACATCTAAATCCTAGCTGAAAACATGAATATTAACACCCAACTCACATCTGCCTCATGGTGGTAGTCGTATTCTTGGAGCGGAAATACAGGAGTGATCGCACAGAGTCGTCCACCCAGTCTCGAATCTAAAGCAGGAAGGACATGGTGCACTGTTCTCGAAGCTAGCTGACTAGCCAATAAACTACAATTTACGATTTTCACTGGCAACTTGTTTTCATCTTGCAATAGCAATTTCCATCTCATCAAAATGAACATAACTACTCAATGACTCATGGTGTTGACTTGATAAAATGCATGGCAATTCACGTAATTATTGAGAGAACCGTGTCATTTTTGCTGCCAACTGACTGACGTGGAACTATGAATTGGCGCCAAAGGCAGATTCAGGTCGAGAAAAAATTGTGCACATATTTTTTTTCACGACAGGACAGAAATTCTTTTAAAGATTAACACTAAATGGAGGTTGGAAATTGGAGGAAGGGGTCACGAGAGGTGAGTTAAGATCAATTTTTTGGGAAGGCAAATCTTATACACTATATCTACTGTTCCCTTACTTTCAATCAGGAACCATCAACATTACATTGCTAACCATTGTTTGTATTTTAAGGTGGTAATAATCAGTTGGTCACCCAACCTTCCTCCTACAGTCAACTTGATTTTATCTCTTCATTTGAGCGGTGATGCAATTCTTGGGCGATTTGAAGGATAACTTACTAATTGCTGAAAGTACTTTGACTCCATTCATGCTTCCTGTCTTCGGTCTTGCTTTCCATCACCTCTAACTGTTACTTCTTAGTACAGTTTTCCTTTATTTTTTAAATATCTTTTTAGCCTGCTGTCCAACCGCCCCAAATCCATACTTTCACTTTCGTTCTAAATGGCTGATTGCTGGGCTTGGTAGCCTAATTTCATAAATCAGATAAAATAAAATCGTTTATGCTAATATATTTATTAGCATAATTCCTTCTTACTAACTAGTCTATCATTTAGTAAAATGCATTCCTGTACATCTTGGCAACAACTTCCAGTAAAGTGCTCCTCTAAACCTTTTTCAGGCTCCTTCTTCATTCTTGGCTTTTTTCTTTTTCCTTGATTTGTAATTGACTTGAGTAGTAGTTATACTAGAAATTTCACCTTTTAATTCTTTGGAGCTTGATTTTGTACCTATTTTGAGTTTTTCCATTTTTTTATTTTTATTTTATTATTTTATTGGAATATGTGAAGCCTGGTTTCCGTCTCTTCTTTTTTTGGATTTGGTCATATGACTTCAGTTTTGATGAATTGACTTCATTTTATGAACGGAATCATATTTGTTTATTTAAAAATTGACAAAGTAACTTTGAGCATTACCTTCCTTGAGGTTATGATTGATTGCCTGTATTCTGTCACTGTTGAAAGAACGGTCTTTTGTAACTGATTGGTTTGTTTTCCGTAATTTTTGGCTTGGTATGTTATGTGTGGGCTCTCGTTTCGTTATGGTTGTGTTTAATTGTTGCTGAGGCTTAGCAAGGCTGGCCGAGAATCCTCGTGAGTCTTGAATGTGTGTTAGTTAATGATTTGGAATGTTAGTAACACTTGATTGATTTAAGTTCATTTTTGTCTTAGAATCCCAAATGGGTTAGTTTAATTTTCTTTTATTCTCTGTTGATTGTTGTCATACTACATACATGGGCCTAGTGACCATTTAATCTTTGAGCTGCTAAATCCCTTACATCTGCCACTTCCTAAAATGTTTGATGCCTTCAAGATCCATACTAAATTACTAATCCACTGAAAAAGACAATTATTATCTCTCCACTATTATGCCCTACAAGTTATTTGAACTGATGGTGTGCAGGAAAATGGTGATGACTGTCTTACTATCCAAGTCTAACGATACTAGCACTATATTTACAAAGCAGTGTAGAGCTTCGTCAACACTGCAGAGCAGCGGCACTACTGTCATGTAAAGGTTGTTGTTGAAATTTTCAGCAATTGTTGTCCACCTTGATTCATTACCAGTCACCCCACTCATTAACTTCTTGTTAATTCAAAAAGGAGAATGTGGATACTAGAAGTCGTGTCACTGGAATGCCCCAAACCCAAATTCGGATACGCATTCTAATGTGTTTTATCCAAGCCAGCAGCACCAAAGTTATCTGTTCTCACTTCCCCATCTGAGTAAGTTAGAATATTTCTGTAAAAGCATGCCATTCTTACTATTATCCTTGATTATATTTTTTATAAATATAAAAGAGAGAGAACCATTAATAGACAAGCGATAGGCAGAGAGAGAAAAAACAATAATAGAGAGAGAAAGAGAGAGCCTTGTCCTTGGTGGATTCAAGGCCAATCGAATGTTAACTGTCAACGAAAGAAGTGAAATAATGTATAAACTTTACTGCTTAACCACAATGAGAACAATTTTCCCCAAAGGTCGAAAAAGCATACCAGTCAATGTGAACCAGCGAAACGTCGGCAAAGACAACAACGCACGTGAAACAACGAGCATCATAATGAAGCCGTGTGTTGGTGGCTACTAACACACACCAAAGTAGGTTCTTTTTACAACCTGTGTAAAACGAAAGGGTGCACTGCAAAATGTACGTGAAACATTCCCGTTATAGAATCAACTTTACTGAAGAATTTTTCGACAAGGACGAATCTTTGCTGACCAACGAAACAAGAGAAAAACTCAGCGTCAGTCAAGATTGAATTTGAAACAACAGTTGAATTCGAGAGCCGACAACGAAAAAAAGTGTTGTCGAAATCCAAGTAAAAAGAACGACAGCAGAAACATACATAAGTTGTGATGAAACTGAATTTTAAAAAAATTCTTTCTCTGTAAGTGTGTGAAAATTTGCTTATCTCTCTCTTAGAAAATTAAAACTTTTTGAATTCTCTCTCAATAAGGGTATAAACATTTTATTATATTAATTATTTTTGGATAGATGTTTGATAGATAGTAATTCTTATTATTATTATTATTATTATTTTTGTTTTACATAACACTCGGTTGGTGATATATGTTTTGTTTTACAATCCTGTTATATGTTTGCGTACCATTTTATTTGAATAATTTCTTTGATCCTGTGATGTCCAATTTCATATATGATTTTTTTTTTTTTTACATACTGTTGTGTAATAAAGAGTAGTATATGTGATTTTTTTTTTTTTTTTTACGGTGAAATGTAGAAAGCCTTTAACGAATTACTCGACACGTCGGAGATAGCTCATACATTTCAAGACCAACACCAGACAGACGCAGCTGAATCCCAGTACCAATTTCACAAACCTTAGTGACTCAGGGAAATACTAACTCTAACAACACAACTAACGATAACCATAACGGTGCTAATATAATGGATAAATCAACTTTAATCAGATATTTAGGCATTGCAGAAACTCCGATTCAGGGTCAAAAGAGAGTTATAAAAGGAATAGCGGTTAAACAAATTAGAAGTCTAGGAAATGTGAATTTCGAAATAGATGTTTTGTCACACAAATTTGTCGAAAGTTTTCTAGTTCTAGAGGACAGATTTTACCCGCACAAGTATTGTTCTAATTTTATTTAATGAGATGTGGAATAATACTAGATAGTAGTGGAGGAAAGATTAGCCTGAAACAGGATAATCGGAAGAGCGTATGTTGTATGCTTGACGAAGAAAAGTCCTGCCGAAATCTGATCAGTTTGTCTGAGACAGTTTCGACAAGTGAGGAGACAAACGGGAAAAGCAGATAAGCAACCAGAACAAGCAAGATAAAATAGAAACAGATAAAAAAAGAGGGATTACCACCATTACAGAATCAATGAGATGTGTACATAAGGATAATATATGCTCAGATACAAGTAATTACTCAAATATGGTGATCACCGAAAATCTGAATATAACAAAAATCAAGATGCCTATACAGATACGTGTTCTAATAACTGTAGTAATGAGTTATGACAATTACAGGAAAATTTTAAATAAAGTACGTATTGCTATTAGATAAAATAAGTAATCGGATATAAGTACTGTAGTATAATAGAGGTAACAGAAGAAACCACTGAAAATGCAGAACTTCGTTATTTTGCAGACCTAGAAGATGAAGAGATGTTGCGGTAGCACAGCTGATGATAATAAAGTACAATTTATACTCAATAGAGCAGTAACTTTACATTCAAAATGCTCAACAAAAATATATTGGAGAGCAAAAGAGAACGTAAAAGCTAAAGATGTTCTATTATTGAATGACGAATTGCCAGATTTTGTCAGAGTGGATAATTCACTAGTCCACATGAACGGTGATAATTGTGAAGTTTACGTCCAAAACTATTCAGATAACAAATTAACACTATACGCAGGCACTGTCTTTTGCATAGAAATACCTATTAACAGTCCTTTACTAACAGTAGAAAAAAAAGCATTTTTCTCTATACCTGGCCAAAACTTACAAATAAATCAAGTAAATAAAACAGATTTTCCAGAAAATAGAAACAAGTCAATTCAGGTACTAGGGAAATATAGATATGTACCAGCTGTAGGAGATAAACTAGGAAGAACAAATGTTCTACAACATAAGATTTGTTAGATGATGAAGCCAAGCCATTTTTTATTCCTAATTACAGATTACCAATAAGCCAGAGACCCATAGTTGATCATTTGATAGAGGAAATGAAAAGGGATGTAGTAGTAAGTCCTTCTAAATCTCCATATAATTCTCCATTGTTACTTGTTCCAAAGAAAGATGGTAGTTGGAGACTTGTAATAGATTATAGAAAACTAAATTCTAACACAGTTCTAGATCGAATGCTGATGCCGGTAATTCAAGATATATTAGCTCAATTAGGAAGGGCCAAAATATTTTCATCCTTAGATCTGCTTAGTTGATATTAGCAAGTACCTCTAGATGAAGAATCCAAACAATTCACAGCCTTCAGCACACACAAAGAACATATATAGTTTGAAGTAATGCCATTTTGGACTCATCAGCCCCTTTAACATTTGTTAGGTTAATGTTACGAAGTCTATGATATAGAAAATGTTGCAGTTTACTTGAACGATGTTATCATTTTTAGTAAAGACGTAGAAAGCCATCTCAAAACATTGGTCCTAGAGAGATTCAGAATTTCAGGGCTAAAAATTAAATTGAAGAAATGTCAGTTCTTGATGAAGTCATTAGAATACTTGGGTCATATAATTAGTGAAGACGGACTGCGCATGCAGGTCGGCAAAATAGAGGAAATAATTGATTATCCAGCTCCCATTAATTTGAAAGCATTAAGAAGATTCCTAGGTATGGTAGGTTAATATAGACATTTTATCAAGGGTTTTGCCACTGTAGCCAAACCTTTGACGGAACTAGCCAAAAAGGATGTTGAATATGAATGGAAGGGTGAACGAGGAACAGTCTTTCAAACATTCAAAAGCAAAATGACCAGGAACCCTGTTTTGGTCTACCCAGATTTTTCAGAAGATTTTTATTCAGCTTGTGATGCCTCGAGTAATACAGGACTAAGAGCTGTATTGTTACAAAAGGCCACAACTAGGATAAGAGCAGTATATTATGCTAGTAGAGTTTTAAACCCAGCGGAAAGACACTATAGTACCACAGAAAGAGTGTGTTTAGCTCTATTTTGGGGTTAAAAGAAATTTAGACACACTCTTAGGTCATAAAGTTAATGTGCTTACTGATCACAAACCCATTTGTGATTTGTTTAAAAAGAGAGCTTTTACTAGTAACATGAAATTCAATAGATGGTTCATTAGTGTATTAGAGTTTGCTCCAGAATTCAGATATATTCCAAGGAAATTTAACACTTTGGCAGATGCATTACCCAGATCTCAAGAAGAAAGAAAAATGCATGACAACTAATACCTTTTGTTTCAGCTGTAAAGTATTAGATTTAGAAAGAGTGAAAATACAAGAAAGAGATTCAGAAATCAGACAAATAGTAGGACTGCTATTACTAGATGAATCCTTAAAACCTGATTTTTAATTAATAAAAGGGTTTTTGTATAAAATGCCGGCAGAGAATAATGGTTGTTTTCGATTATATATCCCAAAAACAATAATAAGAGAAGTTTTAGAACTAACACACTCATATAAGTTAGCAGGACACCCAGGAATTAAAGACAACCAGAATCATAACCAGAAATTAGTTTTGGCCAAACTGTAGTGAATATGTGTAGTGAATATGCCAAGAAATTTGTACAAAATTGTGTAGTTTGCAATAAACATAAAGGTAACGTAATCCAAAAGCTACACTTGAAAAATGTCCATCAGAATTAAATCCATTTCAAGTAGTAACTGGATTTTTTGGGTCCATTTCCAGCAACTATTATAGGAAATAAACAAATATTAGTCTTCTTAGACTATCTAACTAGATATGTAGAAATCGTACCTGTAAGAAACAGAGATGAAGCTCTTAATCTAAAATTATCACAAGACATTCATGTCCACAAGTTCTTCTTTCTGATAATGCTGCTGAATTTACTAGTGATCTTTTAAAGAAAGTTTGAGAATTTTATGAAATAAATAAATGTCAAATAACCGCTTATAAACCAAGTTCTAATGAAGCATGGGGACGAACTAATTGTAAAATAAAGGATATCCTGAAAACTCTAGTGAGACCACAGACAGAAGATTGGGACTTAGCCCTAGAAGACGTACAGTTCACATTGAATAACACTATAAATGAAACAATAGGAGAATCCCCACATTACATATTTGGTGTAAGGTTATTAGAAAAGAATGCCTAACACATTGTTAGACGATTCAACACCACTCAGGCATACTTATAACTATGATGACTATTTTGCATGGAAAACCAGACGTACTACGAGACTATCGTGAAAACAAGGGCTAGACTGAAAGACGTACATAATGTTCATGCAAAGTACTACTATAATAAAAAATACCATTAAACCAGGCATTACAGTGGTTACTCAAATTTATGTTCAGAATCATGTACCGGAAGGTCCAAATGTAAAGGTTTCTCCCAAAGTCACTGGACCACATAGAGTAATAGAATTGTTAAAATTGAACAAATATAAAGTAATTAATGAATGTGATCTAAAGGAAACGGTAGTCCAACGGAATCATGTAGATAGTAAAAACAGATCCATGGTCTACTGGTCTACTAAAGACAGATAACATAAGACATGAAAATATTGTAGAAATCCGATGACAAGAAGGTATAATCTAAGAAACAAAGATATATGTCTATACATTTATGTAAATAGTGATGTCTGTAGGGAAACACATTTCTATATATACAGAAAACCTGATAAAGTCTATTCGTGCAGATGCAAACATGCGGCTCAACATAGCACTAGTTATAATTGGACTCGCCTTTTCTGAGGTGGAGATAAGAAAGGGTACCCTATTGAAACGACATGGAAAAGTCAAAATGACCAAGGACTTAGGGATAGTTAGTTTAGATATATCCACAGTGTTAAATAGTGAAAGTGAACTAAAAGAAATCAAAATGGCATTAAATCAATTCTTCAGAAGGATAATAATCACAGTGCTTTGACATTATTGGAAAAGTTGTCACACACCGAATAGACGCTAAGCACAAGGTCAAAAAGAGCCCTCTTACCCAAGGTATATAGAATAAGGTTGCCCTTCATTGTAACTGCTTTAAATCAACTTCTCGGTGTATCGACAGAACAAACAAAAAAAAAAAAAAGTTTTTTTATAAATAAAGTTAATCAGAATGCAACAAAGGAACTGAGTAAATTAGAGAACATACAGTTTTTAAATACCTTTACGCCAGAAAGTGAAGTGATGTTACAGAAACATAAAAACATGCTCAATGCTGTCTTGCTTCATAGGTATTTTGAGCCCAACACTAATCACTCCAAAAGAATTAGAAGACATTATTAAGTTTTATGTAATTGAAAAGTATTGTACACCATTAGTAGAAGATATGTTTATGTATTATACTTGATGATAAGTGCCAAAGTAATCCATGACAGAATTATTTTAGTTAAACCTTTCAACACTAAGACCACAAATATCCTAATGTCACTGTACCCCTTTCCTATGTTAACTGAGAGTCAAATGATTATTAGAAAGGGGCTTAGTATACATTTTGCAATAAAAGAACATGGATTATTAATTTTGTTCAGGACCTTTATGTATTCTCATTAGATACTGTTGTAGTCACACTCACAAGTCCTAATGTAAGTACAGAAATAAGGTTAAAAAATGTTATGTCTTTTGCAACATCATGTAAGTTAGATATAACAAACCAAATAAACTATGAACCGCACCTTTTCACCGAATATAAATTCAACAAACATGAACCATATAAAAATTACACATATGAAACAGATGAATTTAAGTTCTCAATTAGAACTAAAAAACTTAAAAACTTGAACTATGTTGATGACTATTTTTACTACAAGGAAAGGGTATCTCCAGTTTTATCATTAGTAAATCTAGTAGAAACAGTAGTAAATATTATCTTGTTTATCATAATAGCGAGACATTTGATTATCAAGAAAATACAAGGGATACTGACAGAACTAAAAAATAACCATGATTAGTGTAAGTTGTTACATAATATTATTCTGAGTGTTCATTTATCATAATTATGATTTAATATGCTTGTAATTTTATATGTTTAACATTTACTATGATTATTTTTAAATATTTTGATAAATTTATATCTTTTCCTCCACAGTTGGAGATACAATTTTTATTTATACATTATTGCATTTATTGTCAGTTATTGTATCCATTTTATTATGTATATAAAAACATTGAAGACAATGTTTGGTAGGTGACCGAGTGATGTAATGATAACTAGGAGAATGTCAGTTAGGAATATCACAATAATTGAAAGTAAATTGTATTTTTCCTAACTATACAAACCTGAGGTCCTCTACATGATAAATTACTTTCGGCGTGGCTGGAATTACGGCTGTTAAATCCTTGAACAAGGTGGTTAGGCAGTAACTACCGTATGGGAGGCGGGTAGGCCCGCCTGCCTGGATGTAAACACTCCACTTTGCCTTCCGGTCCAGGTTCAAATTGAGGGGTGACATGAAGTGGGCATAAATATAAAGGTTTGTATAGTTAGGAAAAATACAATTTACTTTCAAAAATTGTGATTTGTTCCTACACAATATACAAACCCACAGTCCTTTACATGAGGAAGACTCACTGATTGGTGGGAGGAATATGAATGAGCCTCTAGAACTGGCTGGAGTTCTGCACACCTGAGCTATTCCTCCTGATCGTAAGAGCGAGGAGGAATGCCCTACCTCTGACAACTCGATCGGAGTATAGGAGCTGCATGATCAAGAGTCAGACTTCTGTGCCTGTTCAAAATGAGTGAGGAATTGTAACTCATCCAAAAATGGGCTGGGAAGAATATTTAGAGTTGGAGGCATTAATGCAAAGTTCTTGGAAGGGTTTGCATTATTGCCAGTCTTCTTCTTCCCCTTGCAAGAGGAAGGAGCCGGATTGCTTCTATGATTCTGATAAGAAACATAGAAAGGAAGCTCTATGTGTAAGCTTACCACATCAATCACCCAACCAGCCCATGTAAGTTTGAGTCTTATCCTCAACCTGAAGGAAGAGGAGTGGAAGGTCGAGGTGGTATCCTCAACCTGAAGGAAGAGGAGTGGAAGGACGAGGTGGGGAAGGTGGAGAGGCCAGTCACTCTCGCATCCTTCTTACCTTTAGAACTGCACACTATAAGCGAGATGCAACTTGTCCTCTTGAAGGAACCGGGTAAGCAAAGACAACCTGCAAGCATCCACCACCGGTCCAAGGAAAGGAGGTTTCAAGGAACTGCGGGCAGCCCCGAAGGAAGAAAGATATAAATATGGTTGCAATGAGACCTCATCTACCTTCCTGTCTGACATATTCTTCGGAGTAATGAAATGTACCCATCCACTAGACTGTCTAACTGCAGAGAAGTCTCTCATGGTCTTGTAAGTCTCGGAGAAAGACGTGTCATTGGACACTTGCAATGACAGTCCGCAACAAATAAAGACACCGACACTCCATGATGGGTGTCGATCCTTTATGGGTGCAGCAACATGCCAATAGAACAAAGTAATGACTACTCTGGATCAACCAATACAAAGTCCACAGCATAGCTCATGACGGGCTTGGACTCTTCAACAGATGCAGACTGACTGTGCTCAATGAGACAGTGAGATGTCATGTATCCGAGACGTAGTCACAACATGACACCCACCTTTTGAAGGGTTATGCTGATAACAACCATACAGATCTTCTATCTTGTATGCCACCGATGTTGGGAGACGAGATGATGTTTCTTGTTTGTTTGTATGTATGGTGCTTTTACGTTGCATAGAACCAGTGGTTATTCAGCAACGGGACCAACGGCTTTACGTGACTTCCGAACCACATCGAGAGTGAACTTCTATCACGAGATGATGTTTCTCTCAAGACATGAGCACATCAGACAACAGTCAGTTGCCTTCTAGAGACTGAGGTCCCTGTGATGGCAAGACATAAGTTTCTCATCAGTAGTTGAATCTCAACTAAGGAGAAACAATACTATATTACTAGTGAATGTGGACCTAAGTCTTCACAGTTGAGTCGAGAGAAGTAAACTCAAGATTCTGATCATAGGAAAAGTCCCGTCTATGACACCAACCAGTGAAGACGGTTTTATAATCCCTGTTGTTTTACAGAGGACTGAAAAAGCTAAACCGTTATTTCATTGCTGTTTGATGAGAAAGTCCGAGTTTGCAATGAAAGTGGAGCGTCTTTCAGTAATGAAAATACAGGGATTGTACTGCCTGAAGAACTGCTTCTTGTGGGTTAGATCAGGGAGGACATTTCTATTTACTTTGGAAGCAGAGCTGGCAGGGCGGGGAACCGGCGAAGTCTCCCGTTATCCATTTACAATTCGGGGTGAACAAAGAATAATTGCACACCTTAGGAATTACAAAATGTATATTAGAAGACAAACTCAGATTGTCTGAAGAATATAATTCTGCGTAATTGCAGCTGCAGGTGCGATGAAGCGGAAGACTAGGCTACAGACTTCTGTTACCGTAAGGTAAACAGAAAGATGATAAATCTAGTGAGATACATCTGTCTGAAAATTCTCACAACAGCAAAATGCGATGCAGGAGAGACAGGCATACACGTATGTGAGAATTCCAGCCAACCAGAGACCCAAGTCTGTGATTGCCGGGCAGAGATTCGAATCGGTTGTCAATATCTCAAAGAGCAAGCAGTACTGACTGAGGCAGTGCCATACACCGCTCGCTCTCCCTCAACTTGTTGTCATCCTGAGTTGCCTGGTATTCCATTCCATGAAGGAATGCATTCAGATAGAACAATCGAGCACAAAAAATATACGCTCGAGCATTTGTATTTTAACCAAAATGGGAGGGAAGAAAACCCTCCTATTCGGTGATGATGCAAATGGTGTGCTGTTGTTGGTAAACAATACCACTAGTTATCTCAAAATCAAAACTGGTAACTCTTGGGAGGCCTGAAAGGCCGTCCCAAGTTCCAGGTCAGTTAAGAGAAGATACTATTTGTCTGGTCACATAACAGAAGAGTTAACTTACAGTATGTGCCTACTACTCAGACAATGCAACTGATAACTGAAGAATGTCATGAGAGAAATATACGTAGTATATTTGTAGGTTCCTGTAGATCACACTCCAGCCTAATTCTCCTTCATTTGAGGAACAAGAATAAGGACTGGAAGCAGACCTAATTCATTCTCTAATGAAGAGAGCGAAGGTGAAGTTTTCCCAAAGGGAGACCCTACAGTGATAACAGGATACCGAAGAAGACTAGATCAAGCCGAACTGGATGCTCCCAAGACAGTAGCACTGGAGGGGCATTTAAACCTCTCGGTGCTATCCATCCAGAACAGATTGACGTATGTTCAGTAAGATCCTAGGATTGAACCAAAAGCATAGTCTCTCGGGTTTCCGAGGAGTAGACTCCACTGAATTCCTCTTATTTCCTTGTTCATTCTGGTATAACCAGGAAGTACAAGGAAAAAGGAGAGGAGGATTGACTGTTATTGCCTGAACTTCTCTGTCTCTCGGGGGTGACCGTGTACTGAGGCGACGGACCATAAGGTCCATCCAGGCCGAGTCCCCTCCTGAAACACTCTTCCTTCAGCAGGAAGAATCTCGCCAGCTCCCCCATGATCTCCAGCCACTTGAGCATATGACCTGCCAGTCCTAAGACCGAACCGTGCACATAGGCTGTCGTGGCTGGACTGAGAGAAGTGCACTCCTCCGGATACCCCCTGGTCACCTCGTTCCTCCTGGTGTATCCCACCGAGGAGGTTGAAGGGACAGGTGAGGTAGATCTGATGCTCCCGTTCTGTCTACCGGCAAAACCAGTGGACAGAGAGGGCTACAACCCGCGGTGATGACCGGTCTGCAGGTCTGGACCTGCGGAGAAGTGCTGAACCGAGGATGGTAGTGTCAGTCTCTTGCATCAGGGGAGCTGCTACCAGCCGTGTGGGCTGTCTGATCATGCTGGTGTGATCAACGGTCAGGTGACTGGTAGCGTCTACCAATGCGCAATGCGGTGAGACAGAGCACCATCCTCACAACGCGTCACGGTCCCAGAAGCAGCCGAAGCTGTTCCCGGGGACCTGGGGGACCTCCTCCCATGCTCGCCTCGTGTACGGTCAGATGGAACCGTCACATCAACCCGGGTACCAGGCGATTGCCAGTCTGGCGAGAGTCACCTGGGAGACTCTTACCATCCTTCCTCCCTGTAACTGGGTCCTGGTGGTGTGCGTACTCAGCAGCTTGGACCCTGGCTGCACGGTCACCAGCAGGTGACCATACACTCGGTGACGCTTGCTGGTGAGCAACTGAGACAGTTCCTGGTCCAGAGGTGGAACCTTTAGAGCCAGGAGCAGAGGTACCAGCAGTGGCTGGTACATCTACAGTCTCCACCTGTCTCTTCCCTGGGGAAGGAGACGGTTCCCGTTCCCTCCTTTCCCGAAGGAACGGGAGGACCAGCGAAAAACCCACCTGTCTCACCGGGACGATGAGACAGACACTTAGAAGTCTCTGTGCGAGACTTCTTGGGGGGCAGGCGAGACCACCTTCTTCTTCCTCAGCTGGGGAGCCTTAGAAAGAGAAGTGGAGAAGGTGGCAGAAGCCGACAAAACCCTCTTCTTCTCGGACTTCTTCTTAGCCAACTTCCTCAGGATGGCAGAAAGTTCTCCCATCCAGTACAGGGCTGCAGCGGCTGGCAAAGCAGTAGGCCCCAGTGCGACCTGGGAAGGAGGACCTGACGGAGCAGCAGCACTTCCATGGCCAATATCATCAGGCATACCCATTGCACGAGTGTTTAGAAATCTTAGAAAACCAAATCGCCTTGCAAACGCTAGAAATTTCAAGGAATTTAATGGCTTAGCGAGACTCCCGACTTTTGTAATAACAATTACAGGGAATGTTTGTCTCGATAGTGTGTTTGGAAATTACAAGAAAACCATAACACTCTAAGAATGCCAGAAATTCCAAGGAATTGGAGCATTCGGCGAGATTCCCGGTTATCGTAGTAACAATTATCGGGAATTCTCGTCTTGCCCAAGTGTTTGCAGATCATAGAACACCAAATCACTCGGAGAGTACTAGAAATTCTGAAGAATTTTAAGCGCTCGGCAAAACCCCCTGAATTCGTCAGATGATCATTGGGTGGGGGCTCTCGATTCCCATAGAAATCGAGGAGGAATGGGCATATAAATCCTTCCTAAACAACATGGGCGTATATCTGGTAGGACTCGAAGGTCCCTCCAGGAATGCAGTCCCCCGACACTGAATTCTACGGAGAGCACTCTGCAGGATCCTTCCCATTCACCTCACCCCTCCCGGCTAAGCCATAGGAAGAGAGGGAAGGGGGAAGGACGACTGGAAGCTCTCACTCGCCTTGCTAGCGGAACTAGCAGGAAAAGCGAGTCATGGGCAGCCATCAACCTGCGGTGATGGCCGCTCCATTAGTCTAGGTAAACGTTACAGTCTGGAGAAAACACATTCCTGAGGAGGGTTACAAAACTCGTACTGCGAGCAAAACGTCTGCCGTCACCGAGACCGGTCAGTCATGCAAATGTGACCTTCATCTGAGTGGGGCTGAGCGTGCACCTGACAAGAAAGCTGATACTGTCCTCTGACGCGTCCCAGTTCTCGTCAAGGCCGAAACCTCTCAAGAGCACCGAAAGGGGGAGCCCACAACGGTCTCTGCGTGCGCGGTCCAGCGGGACTGTCACATGAACCACAGTGATGGTTGCTCCGCGAGTCTAGGAAAGCATCATTTTCTGGAGAGAACGCTTTCCCAAGGAGGGTTACAAAACTCTTGTATGGCAGGCGAAGTGTCTGCCACCGAGACCAGTCTGTCTCACGAACATGACCGTCGTCTGGGTGGGGCTGAGCGGGCACCTGACTGGGGAGAGCCGGTTCTGTCCTCCGACTCTTCCAAGTCTTCATCGAGGCAGAAACCTCTCAAGAGGACCACCAGATGGGGAGCCTCCACTGGTCTCTATGTGGATGGTCCCCCACCATCACGTCAACTCTGGAAACCGAGCAATCACCGGCAAGGCATAAGTCACCTGAGCGATTCGCTCCTTTCTTCCACCCTGTGCCCAAATCATGACGGTGAGAGGACTCAGTGTCACCGACTCTGGATGCACGCGAATCCAAAGATTTATGTGCACTTGGGGACTTGCGAACGAGTGCCCGACATGGAACTAGTCTTAGGGGCAGAACCTCTAGGACTAGCAGCAGAAGTGCAAACTGAAGTTTGCACTACTACGGCTCCCGACATGCTAGGCCCTGGGGACAGCGTGACAGGGAGAGCCAGCAGAAGACCCAACCACCTCCTCAGTTTGAGGAGACAGACCCTTAGAAGTCCCGTGATGAGACTTCTTAGAGGGGGAGGAAGACTACCTTCTCCTTCTAAGGCAGGGAGCCTTAGGAGTCAAAAGGGGTGGAGACTGATGAAAATATGTTGATCTCGAAGAGGAGGATGACGAAACTTGACGAACTCTCTTCCTCTTCGATTTCTCCATGTTCTGCGAGAATTCTACCATCAGGAATAGTTAATCATCACAGGGCAGCGGTGAAGGCTTTATCCAATTATGTAACTCCAGGATAGTAGTGGTAAATGAATATGATTTCCAGCAGGGGATCAGTACACACACTCGAGGATCAAAATCATAGTATGCTACGAGTCACAGGTACAATTCCAAGGTTAGGATAACCAACACAAAGAGCTATCCAACCATATACTGCTGTAATCACAATAACCACTGCTAGTCTGTAAAATAAAGAAAATATTATTTAAAGTAATAAGGATACTCCTCTCGCATCCAAGGGTACCACCCTCCAAAACGAGAGAAGATCCCCCAGACACTAACACCACACGCTGCCTCCTCTACCTTCATCTGATAGCTAGCAAAAGGAAGAAGAAGAGATTACCATAAAAAACAAACAAAAAAAAAAGGATGGTAATTCTAAGCCCTCATTCTGCGGTACAGTAGACTCTGGCAGTTTGAAGTTTTCCTGTTATTTTACCTCCCCCATAACCCCCCTTAAAGAAAAATCTCAGAAGTGTAAACATACTGGTTAGGATTCTTACCTAACCTAGTAGAATGCATTACAAGACCATGGTTGGGGGCCCCGTCCTGTACCCCCCCCCCCCCCCTTCAGAAAGATAATATAATATGAAAGTAAATATAATATTAGGTAGAATTTTATCCAAGAGATTATGGGTCAGAAAGGCATGTAAAGGTGTATATAGAAAAACGAAGGGAAAAAATGCATGTGTAATTTGGAATGCTGTAAAATGTAAAAATGTTATACCATCAATTTCACGTCATTGACAGAAAGGTCTCGAAACCTAAAACCTCCTTTTAGTCCCACCCCTCAGGAGACTTTCAGGGGCCTGCCTGCAGTTGTAACATAATAAGGTAGGATGTATACGACAACATTGTGAAGTGAGAACAAATCTGTGCACATATTAAACAATATGTACTATGATAAGCGGAACAGAAATAAAAGCTTGAAATAATATTACTAGATCATAAAACAAATGATGGAAAGGAATATATGTAACTTAATGCATGAATCCCCACCCCTAAACCTCCACTCTGTCCTTTCGCAATGTAGGGTTAATAATGCAACATGATTGGCGAAATTACATGTAACCCCCACCCCACCATTTATCTCACTTAGGATGTGTCTCTGAAACAAAAGCTCCCTTATAACATGGCGCATGCTTAGTAGAATTCTGCGTCGTAATAACAGTAGTAATAGGTGTATTTTGGCTATGTAACGGCTCCATTATCGGTTTATTTATCGCTATATTTCAGCTTGTATTTCGTGTTTCAATAAGAGGAAATAAAGTAGCATGGCAAAACCTTCCTAGTGTTTTACCCCACACAAAGCCCCGCATTCCCATCGGTCCCCCTTACCGTGGGATAGAGTTCAAAGGTAAATTACAGGTTAATTACAGACAGCCAAAAAAAAATATTACTTTAAATTCTTGTTCAGGAGGTAAAACTGTATAGAAAAATGTCAACTGGCAGTCTAGTTCGCTGCGGTATACGGGCTTAGATCTACCCAAAGGACAAACCTCTGAAGTTCCCTCTGTAATTCCCAAAGTGCAAGCATAAATTTCTGATGAATACAGGTCTCGTCCTCACGTTAAAGGGTTTAAGTATGTAATAATAAAGATGTTGGCATACCTTTGCTGCCGACCCTTAGCACAGAGTAGAAAGGTGGCTATCACGAAAAAGTGGGTTTGCTTATTAATTATTAAATTAAATCAATTATTATCAAAACAGCATATGCATATTTTAAAAAAATGAATGATCCCACCGGGAAAATGATCGATGGACAGTCAGCAAGAGCTCACAAACACACGCCTTCATCGAAAGACGGCCGAAAGAAAAGTGGTGTTTTCACAACTTTGTTACTTGACATCCGGGCAGGGCTCGCCTGCCGCACGGTAGTTACTGCCTAACCACCTTGTTCAAGAATTCAACAGCCGTAATTCCAGCTACGCCGAAAGTAATTCCTCATGTAAAGGACAGATTGTTTGTATATTGTGTGGGAACAAAGTGTAAATATAAAATAGAAACCATTTATAGACAAGTGGTAGAGAGAGAGAGACTTGTCATTGGTGGATTGTGACTTAAGCCCCTTCCACACGAGGGGCAAAGACAGGACGGGCACCGATTTGCCCGTAATTCTCGCTTTTCAACAGTTACCAGATCCAGATCACAGTCCAAGGGTGGCAGTTGTCACAGGCAGGCGACCCTATGACTTGGACCACACTCGTGATCGCCATCCACTCACAAAGTTGGTAACAGTGTGAACGCGGGCATTTGCCCCGTGTGGAAGGGGCTTTAGCAAGTCACAGGACGTAGGCGAGACTGCAGTCGCAACAAAGGCAGGGTTATCAATAATCATAAACCCATGAAAATTGTCATCTGTGACCTGAACTTCCACCTCGCACCAGAAAGGCTAGACTTCCGGCGAATTGAAAGCTCCACCCTCAAGAGGAGGGATTAGCAATTAGTTACACCCAAGAGGGGCCAGTGATTAGATAACATCAACGAATCACCACAAGAACCAGGTGGGAACTTAAAGGCCGCCATGAAGATGGACCTAGAGCCTAGAGGACTCTGGAAAGAGTCGAAGCAAGAGATAAAGAAGAGGACTGCCCGAACAGCTGTCCCAAAAAGGAGGTCAGATACCCAGAGCAGTAGCGGTCGAGATAGACTTCATTTCGATTCGCAGTCTTAATTGTTAAACTTATATTGTTACTGTGTACTAGTTCTAATGTGTGAATAAAGAAAGAAACTTGTATTGCGTCTCACTTAAAACCCTCCCGAGAGACTAAAAACTAAAAATAGAGCAAGAAACTATAAAAAAAAAGTTAATATTAGATGCCCAGTACACCACTATAGTTTATGATGAGCACTTTGATTTTCAAGGTGGTTAATATTCCACAACTTGTATCCTTTGTTTGCCTCCACTTGCATGTACTACAGGTAAAGGAAGAGTATTTTGACTTATGTAAACTAGCAACACCATTTAAAGTGAGAACATATTCTCATACATTTCTTCTGCTCTTAAATATTAGAGGGGAGGAGAGCATGGAAAGAAACCATTTTTGAAGAAACTCAAACGTACATGGTTTGCAAATCTTGAGCAGTCCCCTTGCAGTATCCTTAAGACCATTTACAATAGAAAAACATGGCTATGGTATGTTAAAACAAAACTTTCTTAACAAATTTATTCCATACAAGAATTAAATACAATATTTTAACTTCTTGGTACTTCCCAACAAAATAGAAACAACAAAATATATGCCCCTACCATCACCATAATACTAGATGCCTGACCTCACACACCGAATTTTTAAGCTATTTCCAGTAACCACTATTCTGATCTTAAGTCTTTGTCATCATCAGCAGCTACAATCTTTCAAAATTATGGCTTCAATCAAATTGCATGTTTCGGCTAAACTTTTAGCGAAAGTTGCAATTAACTACTTACTAATAGTAGTACCACAGAACTGGAATTTATCTCCAATGTGTATCACCAAGTGGCACTAGACCGGACTAAAAATTCAAGAGTTGGACAGGTGCACCTTAATTTTGACAAAACAACAATACTCCCTCCTACTAAATAAAACTCTGATGGCAATTCATTCATGCCCTTGTACTAGAAATGGTAAAACAATGTCAAAACTTTTTTTTAAGTACTATATTGAATTTCCTAAGTAAAGAACTACACAGCGCTGCAACACTGCCCAATTAATGCACGATTACAGTATATCAGACAATGGATGAGAAGTACGTATGAAAAATGACTATATTTACAATATGTACAAAATGATCAAATTTTTTTTTTTCCAAAGTACACTTGAATTGTATCTGTTACTACTAATATACAACTAACATTTCCTTTAACACCAGAAAAACAAATGCTACATCAACAATTAACTTCAAATAGATTGCAGCATATTTTTAACCTCAGAATACACCAAATAGCAAATATAGAAAACTTTACACGAGAAATGCATCTCTATTTATCACAGTAGTGGTAGAGAAGAAAGTCATTTGCAAAACTAACTTCCATAAGAAGGGATATGTAAACCTATGTTAAAAATTATCCTTTATATGAGTTAAAATAGACAAGGAAAATGCTTTAAATGACTAACAATGATGTTTCTATAACACAGTATTTAAGATTCTCTACAACATTACTAGGATATTTACTTCCAAATAAGATTACAAA
This sequence comes from Macrobrachium nipponense, assembly GCF_015104395.2. NCBI lineage: Eukaryota > Metazoa > Arthropoda > Malacostraca > Decapoda > Palaemonidae > Macrobrachium > Macrobrachium nipponense. The sequence continues at coordinate 59,302,988 of NC_087206.1, forward strand.
ATTCAGTGCATGTACTTTACTGAATTGTATACCATGTGCGCCAAATTTTACCTACAGAAATCTGTAAGTTACTGACTACATAATGTATCATCCAGCGAGCGCAATGAGTAAGTGTGTGTTGCCTGAAGTTAAAAGTATTTTGTACCAAAACAGCTAAATTTGTGAGATTCAAGAATATTTTAATTATGAAAACTTTTCATGCTGTCTTTTGATCGCTACCCCTTAACGTTAATCTTAAAAAATTCAAAAAATGAAACTTCAGTTTCACATTACAAATTCTATGGTTGTTTCTTGCACAATATAGCATGAAACCATTTAAAAGTGTTAGTAGGATAAAATTTTGTTACAGCATAAAGTAATTGGATCCTACAAGACAACTGAATTTTATAAAAACTACCCAGCTCTCAGCACCAATCTTATTGGGGAACCTGTGTTAATTCAGAAATTTTTTTAATTATATCCAGTCTCTTAGTGCAACCATTCTACAAATTAATGCACTGGCAATTATAAAAGTACTAAAAAGGGTGATAAAAACTTACAAAACCTGCAGTGCCTACTTCATAACATGTTCAATCTATTTATCCTTATGGGTCTGGTTTTATGTTAGCTTGTCTGCCACCTCATAACTTTTCATAACTTGAACTGCACATACTTTGCATCACGCAACAAAATGCAGTAAATAACCTACTTGATACAAGCAGGTATAAATTGTACTTTGGGTGTAATTTCCTACAAGTATTACTGTATTACCAACTATTTTGTTTAAATATCACTAATTTATACTCTTCTCATCTACAAATTATGTAGGATATTAACAGTATTACAACTTCAGTGCTCGAAAAATTCAGGAGTTGTACTACAGCTGTATTACTGGATGACTTCAAAGTCGATATAAATTGTCTTTACATTGAAAGATGCACACCTGATGTAACCTTATCCAAAATGGGTGCTCAAGAGCATATCAACTTGTTCTTAGAGTCAAACAATCTTCCACCCCATATGGGCTGCCAAGTACCACAACCATTAACAGGAATGGTAGTGTTCATGTTACAAAATGGATTTGATGGAGTAGAGTTCAAGGGTACAGGTATAACTGGATTGTTGTGACTGATGAATGGATTCTGCATTGGATTGTTTTCAGGAATCCCACAAGCAGTTGCTTGCTTTGAAATACTGTTGAATCCATCATATATGTTAGATGGAGACTGGCATGAGTGCAGGAAGGCCATATTTGGAGATCTTGAAAAGTCATCCTGAAAATCTGGGGGAGAATGGCCAACCTGCCAAGGACTGGTTGGAGAGCTGGCAGTAGAAGTTGAAGATGGTGAGCTAACTGATGGCCAAGAGGTATTCTCTGTCTGAGAAGCTGGAAGGGGAGCCAGGAATGCTACAGGACCTGGAGCGGCCCATTCCGATGGAGATGTCCCAGGCAAATGCTGTGGTTCCTCTGCGGCCCTTAAAGCCAATCTGGTAGAGAAAATTTACGTCAAACTTTTCTCTCACTATTCAAACTTGACCATACTGGTTTTACAATCATGAAACAGAGTTAACAATATTACAATTTTGTATTTTTACGTAAGCTACATATTGCCTTCAAGTGCAACTTTTCAATTAAAAGACTAATTCCCATAAAACTTTCCTGAATGAGAAAAAGTGTCAAGATCAGGAGGAAAGAATTTGGCTACCATATACACTAGTTCAATAATAAAACAATTGCAATACATCAAGTGATAAACCTTAATATGGAAATTATTCCATTGCTCTGTAAAACCTCAAGATACTTTTGCTTAAAACTGATGATAATCACATTCTTGCAAATGACTAAAATTCAGTACAAAATATATGTAATGTTCACATCCTTGGCTAAATTTGTTGTAAATGTAACGTTGTAATTGTAACATACCTTGAAAATTCATCACTAACATCACTGAAGTCATCAAAGGCATCCTGTTAGAAATCCATAAATTAATGGTTAGTGGATATCTTTCTAAATCTCAATGCAATATTGGGCTATGAAATATAAGAACAGCTACACTAAAAAATCAACACTGCCAGTTACAAAGTTCAAAACTATAAAAGTTAAAGACCACCAAATCCCAAGGATGTGACAGGTTGAGCACTTTAAAAACATTTTACCTACTGAATACTGATTGCCTCAAAAATTACAATTAAATCACATTACCTCTCACTGCTGTACAAGTCTGCATCTATTTTAAATATACTTGGCCAACATCATTTTATTGGCATTCTTGCATGCTATCTTTAAAATTACTTTATTAACCAGTAACAGTGTGAAGAACTCCATATTTAAATATTAACCTGTAACAATGTTTAGAACTTCATGGTTTATACCACATCTTTTTTTTCCCAGAAGTTGGCATAATTACCATCATCTCATTTCTTTCCTGTGAAAGACTGGGGTTCTGGTGTATGGTTGGTTAGCAGTCATTAATGACACACAAGAAGCTAATATTTAACTTGCATTTCCACTTCACACAATGGCTACTTATTACGCAAGCAATACCTACTCAGATTCAGTTGTGTGGAAATAAAAAAGTAAAATAAAATAAAAATTGTACTTAAAAGATTAAGTAAAGTACTGCTAGCTATTAGTAGTATTAATTTTGTAACTACACACATTTTAAAAATTAGCAATGGCTACACTAATTATTAATATATACGGGGTAAAAAATTGTAACTATGTAACTTCTAGATCTTCTACGGATTTATTCTTAAGAGGTGGAAACTCAGTAAGGTTCAATTATAATACTTACATAAGGTGGGAAGAGACCAAAAGGGAATGAATGAAGTTGAAAAGCAAATGACTTGCACATGCTATGATTGACAGGATGTCATTCATAACACACATGCTACAGTATCAACATAGAGGGTGGAGCTACCCTAAAATCCATTTAATTTCCTACTATAAATGCTACCTCTCCAACTTTGTCCTTAATTGAGATCAAAACCTACACACAGTTGGAGAAATTTTTGAGTATCTTAAGTCTTCATTAACAGAATTTATTTGGTAAAATATTGTAACTATAACAAAAGACACTAATCCAAATAAAAAATTGAAATTTTCTTAACCTAGAATCAAGCCAATTAAAGTTACTGAGGGATCCTCGTCATCTAATGACAAGAGTGACAAGAAGGCAAGCATGTTTATCAGTTACGTAATATTCAAATCCAACATGTTGAAGAGCATATTTCTCAATAATATTACGTATATGATACTGAGTGTGTCTGCTTTCGAAGGCTGGCTAATTTTACACACTTAATATTCATACCTTTAGGTCTCAAAAATTTTTCCCCAATTTATTTTTTTCCCAAAACATACTTAAATTAAACAATCTCTCAATATCAAGCTTCCCTGCAGGCTCCTCAAGGTATACAGTGGATATAGAAAATATTGACACTTTCTGGATTACCTACATGACCAGGTGGGTGTTTAGGAGTGCTTGATTAATGCAAGCCCTAAAGCAATGTCATTTGGCAGTGTCAAAAGAAGGGACATGAAAGGTCTTTACTTCATCATGGCCTTTGTAACAGTTGTCTGTGAAATATTTATGATCACTATCGTGTATGGTTCCTTGTCTAACTGTCTACAGTACATAACTTTGATGGGTCTGTATGAGGTCATTTTTTTTACTTTACATAGTATATTTTGTAACTGTACAGTACGTACTTGCATCAAGATTTACTGTTTTTCTATGAAACGGTTTTATAGAAAAAAAAAAAAACTCAAGAGTACCTAGTACTAAACAAGCCTGAATCACCATACTTATTTTAGATAGTGCAAAACTTCCTTCATCCCCCAGACTACAAACAATTTTAATTTCCTAACCATTCTAATTTCCTAAGATAAACTTAAAATCATTTAGATAAACAGTTTTCATATCTAGAAGTTTCAACTTTTCAATATTTTAAGGATAAAAGCACAAAAACAAAAAGTGCTACAGACAAACAAAAGAAAGTTAACACAAAAATGCTGATAAAAGAATGTAAGGTATTCTGTACTTGCCTTCTAAGCTATTAAATCCTTGCTATTCACATGTGAACACGAGAAGATGTAATTAATGAAATGACATTAGTTAATTAAACAGCTGCGTACTATATTTCTGTTATAGCAAAATCTACTGTGACCATTTCTAAATGGTTATACTGAACCTACTTACATACAACGAAGTGCATGATTCAATTACTGTATTTAAAAGGAATGTTAAAGAAATACTCTTCAATTTTGGTAGTTACTGTCAATGAACTATGATTTACTTACCCAAGGCTTATTAATTTTAGTGGAAACTTCATTATTTTTAGTTTGTTCACTCATCTTTTCAGAAGAATCGTCAAGGTCTATCAAGAGGGCCTGGGTGCTGGACTGGTAACCTGCAGTTATAAATATATTTACATTAGTGTTTTAACCAATCATTTGTAATGTAATTCACACCACACTGTGTGGTACATTTGATTTTCTTTTTAAGTAACCCGCAGTAAAAATGATACCTCAATGTATAGTGCAGCATCATGGTTTTTTTTTTTTTTTCCCCACACAAACAAGGATTAGTTACATAAAAAAATTATTGGTTATCTAAAAAGGTCATTCTTAAAAGTGGGTTGAGATTTAAGAGAATGGGGGTCCTTAGTACCTTTATCGGCAGATAAACCTTGAAATGAATGCGTAAAGTTTAGCTTGGGGTAGAAATTAAATGAATAGCTTGGGTTTGAAATTAAATGGTACTGCTGTTAGCTGTGGTATATCTTGAATGTTCAAGTATCTCACACCTTCATTAAAAATTCAGCTCTCTGAACCCAGCCACTCTTCAATTTGTACAATTGTGCACTATTTCTCTTTGGACTCTTGTCATCACTAGATATGCATGCATGTAATGTCAAAGCTTACGTCATTACAGATAGCTAGCATATACTAGAGGTTTTGTTTCTCAGAAGTTCAGATCTATACTAACATCTGGCAAGTTGAGTGGCTACTGTCATTTATTCAATGACATCATTTACAGCTGAAAATTCTACAGAAAGGAACTGCAGATGAAAGCCATATTAAGCATATCAAGAATTCTATTAAATATATGATTATCAAAAGCTTTAATTTGTAAAATCCTTTTGTCTAGATCTACATATTTTTGTAGTTTCACAAACTCTGGCCTGCAGCCCATCTTGCACAACAGCTTACATTTTGTTCAGACATCTTTGCTAGATGGACAAACAGTTGAATACTACAGATCTCTCAAAACTTTACTAGTAATTAAAAATGGTCACCATTTTCACTTTAAAGTCAGACATTGTTAAATATCTACTATTATTCCATCCTTTTTTAATGTTTGAAGCAAGCAATATATGCAGAGCTATTTCTTGGAGCTTATCTTCCTACTACCCAGGGGGGAGGGGTTGGTTATTGCCGTCAGTGCACCGCATTACTTTTTCTGCTGTGTACTTTCTGCCCCTAACTGCAACTCTCTTCATTCCTTTTACTAGGCCTCCTTTCACATTTACTTTACCCCACTCCTAACAATTGATTCCCAGTGGAACTGTGAGGGTTACCTCCTGTTACACCTTTCAAACCTTTGAGTGTCCATTTTTGTTTCAGCATTGAATGACCTTGTGGGTCCCAGTGCATAGCCTTTGGCCAAAATTCTATATTCAATTCAATGGAACTCAATTTTCCTACTAATTGCATCTAGGGTAATACAGTACCTTTCTTTAGATTTAATACTGTATGGGTAACAATCTCTGTACATTCCCTACTACAGTAATACCCAGCTTACCTGAGGTGCTCATGTCTGAGGATCCAAAGTCAGGATGAATGGGGATTGGAGAAGAGGCCTGACTCGAAGGTTGGGAGTTGTTACTCTTTGACTGATCACTGAGTGATACAGCATTAACCTGCAACGACAGAGAAATACTGTACTGAAACTGTGCTGAATGAAATATTAATATAATAATAAAGGTTACTTAACGATATGGAAAACAATATGCTTGAACTACAGCATTCCTTTTAAGGACGTAACGACATGGAATTAACGTAAGTATTTATAAACACGTTAAAATCACAGCTACTTCATTACCACATCTTGAAATGCAAGACCCCAAAAAGATGAAGAGATTTTACTTCTATACAGCTTAAGTGAAAAACATGACAGTGGTTTTTGCTAGGTTACTAGTAAATATAATCGCGCACGCTTATATTACCGTCACTTCCGCAGGTAATTCTTCATGTGCAAAGATTTCCCCATTTTCCTTATTTTCCATAGCCATCTTCCAATATTCATAAGCAAGGTTGAATGCCTGTGCTATGGATACTGTCACAGCTTGAGCCTAAAAAGAAACAAATTATAAATAACAGATTTCACACTAACATACCATGGAGTAAGCTACTGTCACATTAAAATATTGTGCTATTATAGTACTGATAAAAAATGACAACTGATCCAGGCACTAGTCGAACCAGACATATTAGTTATGATTTTTCTTTGGTTAAAATTAATAGAGCTTATATCAAAATTATTAACTGAAATAAAAAGAAACACTGCACATCAATGTTATAATTGAAATTCTATGAAAACACTGCAGAGTAGTACAGGACCAGTTATATTCTACGAACATTTGGAATAATCACATTACTCTATAGTGATAAATATCAGAGGATACTAAACATATTTAATATCAAATTAACTCAAAATTTTGGAACTTTAAGAAATACAACCTCAAAGATTTTTAGAAACAAATCTTTACGGAACTTGCAAACGACAGCCAGAATTAACTCACCATTTTCCTTTTGGGACACAAGAAAGCATGACACTCGCACGTATCATTATCGTTCGTAGCGATGAATGCGAAGACATGGTCATAATGAGCGTCAGCCGAGCAGTACGAGATCCTGCAATATAGACATGGGTGATAGAAGCACCACAAAAGCATGTAAAACGTTAAATCTAATTCCTACCTTGAAGCTTGAGAAAAAACAAACAGGCGGCGATAATACATTCATGAAAATTCTAGTTCGTTCCGATTTTTACCCGGAGATTCTTCAAATACTACTAAGGTTTGAATAATTCATGTAAACGTGCCTAAACCATAGGCCTATGGACAGAAGTCGGTAAGATTTACCATTACGGGTGGCGACATTTCGAACATTAGTCGTAAGTTTGTGAAGTCTAAACGATACATGTTGCAACTTAAAAAAAAAAAAAAAGTAACGGAAAATGTCATAAGGCTACATGACTCGCTGTGTGTGATACACACGAATTCTAAAACTTATGTGTGTGACTTGGCTCAGCATAATGAAGATGTGTAGTATACTCAAGTATGAATAAACTATAAAGTACATACTAAGTGTACAAAGAAGGCTGTTCAAGGAATCTCTGGTCAATTAGCATTGCATCTTTCAGTGTCACTGCCAACACGTGTTGGTCGAGCCCAGTGGCTCCTGAATGTTGGCTTGATGCCTCATATTAGCCTCCTGTCACGCACCCCCTGCGCAGATATTGCTCCGAATAACTAATGCATACTATTTACGACAAAAGCCAACTTGAAATATGAAATCTCTTTATGAAAAATGAAACTATCAAAAGCGAGCAGTTTTTGGCCAAACATATTATAACTCCAAAGAAACATGAACATCACTCAAGGAAAAATATGCTTAAAGAAAAATTAAACAATCGAAAGCGATCTTTCAGGATAAACATTATCACTCAAAAGAAAAATGAACGATCACTTAAGGAAAAATATAAACAAATTTCGGAGCAGGAAGGATATGAGCACGGTACCATTATGACAACCTTCCAGTTCGAGAATGTATTACATTGAACACCTAAAAGTACAATTTTCATGCGAGTCCTGTAGTACTTCATCAGATTGTTCTGAGAATTCGTTCAACGCCACAGTGAAATTAAGTTAAAATGTCCCAACAATGAACTGTCGAATGAACCAATCGCTGCCTTCGAGATTTTCCACAAATCACCAAGAAATTCAAACGCATTCAGTCATGCCAAACGCAATTCGGTACACTCAACGATGGTGCGAACCAGATCTATATAGAGGGCTACTCTCTATATTTATGGAGCGAACCACCCAAAATTTCAATTCGCCAATGACGCCCTCACAGGTGTTCCTGTGCCATTACCGTCATCTCTACTCCTAATAACGCCCAAATATTTGTGTAAACAGCATATTTAAGTTGCAACATTTTCTGTAAATGTATTGTCAGCATTCAAGATTCAACTAGACTAGCACGCTCTTAAAACAAATTAAAAATTCAACCCAAATTTCTGATATTTAAGATATTCAAAAACACCCTGGATAGACTTTTGAGGGCTGAAACTTTCTCGATTTAATCAAGCCTTTTTTTTTCGGATCTAGGACTATGTTAAAGGATTGTATCTGTGATCATAACATCACACACACATCGTCTCAAGCCAACATCTGTGCAACCTTTTTACAGAGCTTTTACTGTGATATATCTGTTAATGGGATGTTAAGACTTACATTACACTTAAATCCGTTATTTCTTTTTAAGAATGTTTCTCAACGATATTTGTTGGCGGACATGTAAGCAAATTTACTTTTCGACACTTGTGTAGGGTACAAACAGTTTCACGTATGGTAAGGGGTAAAATACATTATGAACTGACGACCTTCCACTTCTAATAATATGGGGGTTTTCCTCTAGAGTCAAAGGATCTCCCAAACGGAGTAACCAAAACGGTACTCATTAAAAGATCCTTCTAAAGTTACTCCATTACATTTGAAATAATGTTCACTTGAGGGTTTTATGGGTACAAACCAATTCGCACATTATATTAAATCTTAAGTTTGGATTTCGTCGAAATTCTTGCGCAAATATTCTATATTGCAACTTAAAACAGTGATTTATTTACATAGTACCTGTCAAACAATGAATAGAGAGCTCCCTGAACCACGAACGGCCCCAGGTAAGGGGGTAGCGCCGTCAGTGCACCTCATGCGATGTAATGTAGGCATTACTAAAAGTTCGTTGTAGCATCCCTTCGGCGCCTAGCTGCAACCCCCTTTCATTCGTTTTACTGAACCCCCATTCATATCCTCTTTCCTTCCATCTTGCTGTCCACCCTCTCAGTGTAAATGCGAGGTTTTCCTCCTTTACACCTTTCAGACCTTTTTCACCGTCCATTTCCGTTTCATTGCTGAATGGCCTTAGTTGCCCCAATGCTCGGCATATATACCAAAGTCTATAAACCAATCAACCACGAAGGGTGCCGATTTACTAGTGTACGTTTTCTCTGAACACTACTGGAGAGAGAGAGAGAGAGAGAGAGAGAGAGAGAGAGAGAGAGAGAGAGAGAGAGAGAGAGAGAGAGAGAGAGAGAAGAGAGATTTGGTTGTAGTAGTGTCCAACTTACTTTCTTATGCTAGTGACACTTGTGTCCTAGCATTTCAGTCATGCGGGCCTCACTTGACACCACTTTCATGCTCATTTTGTCCCTACGTCAGTACTATAAAACAAGAGGGACAAATTTAAATGCAGAGGTTTTCTCTAGCAACTGTGACTGATAAGATGATTTACGAACTTTCGCATATCATGCTTAGTTACGATGTAACATTTAATTCTCAAGTAACATTCCTCGGCACGTTTACTTGTACACAAGACGTAGTAGTCTCTCCTTGTGTTGCTGGCGCCACCAGGAGGATTGAGGAAGGAGGTTACTACGCAGATACCCTCCCTATTTCCTAGTCTCACCGTACTGTCCGAACATTCACCGTTAATGTGATACATTAACCAGAAAGTTTTATTTCATGTTCTCATATATACACATGAAAATGCATCTGCAGATTTTATCAGCTATCAAAGCATATCGAGGACGCGTAGACTTTCTTTTAAAGTTTAAGGTTTTGAGGTATTTCAGTGGTGTCCCCTATGTATGGAACCGTTATCTGTTCACAGTGATAATTTCTATTACAGATTGACACAGCCTACATTATCCGCACCTTAGTAATCCCCGATCTTTTGTTTACAGTTCAGCCAGGCACGCGATCTGGCCCGTGCCCCAAGGTTGCAGGGTACACCCTGCTATGTTTTTACCTCGATTTGGAACTGTACGGTAAGGACATTAGAGCTACTTTATTCATCCATTCAGTCTTCAACAATGATTTCCGATTTCAAAATGTCAACTCAAGACAAAGCATTTGAAAAGATGTTACTCCTTTGCAACAAGGGTAACTAAAATTAAGGTTAAACCAGTATTCTTTGGGACATTAACAACAGGTTACCATTAAAAACCAAGCTTATGTTGACACTAGAGAGAGAGAGAGAGAAGAGAGAGAGAGAGAGAGAGAGAGAGATAGAGAGAGAGAGAGAGAGAGAAGAGAGAGAGAGAGATGAGTGAGAGAAGGACGAGAGAGAGAGAGAGAGAGAGAGAGAGAGAGAGAGAGAGAGAGAGAGAGAGAGAGAGAATTTGATTTACTAATGCACTCTTCAACTGTTTCCTCTTATCAAAATAATACGACTAAAACAGACTTTCCTGTCGCCCAAGTTTCTCTTAACTTGTTTAACCAAGTGTTTAATTTTTATGTTTTACCCGTATTGCTAAGGAACATCAGTTTTTTAAATTACTGTTGAGGACTGAATAGATGAATCAATAAGTTCTAAAAGAAAAAAAAACAAGTAGCTAGTAAATCGAAAAATATTGTCCGAAGATACTCTTTAATTAAAAAAGAAAAAAAAAATCAGGTATGAACTTCTGAATTTATCCACCAACCAGGACTGTTTTCGTTTGAAGTGAAAGTCCCACGACATCAAACCCACTTCTTTAATTATTCCCTCATTATTATTGCTTGAGGAATTCTCTTACTTTTCACGAACATAAAACGAAGACGACCATTGTAGTACGAAAGATAATCTCCATTACATCAAGAAGGACTGAGAACCAAGCCCAATACCCTCCCAGTGGGGCAGAGGCAACATGCCAAGACCTTTCGCTCTCCCACTCAGTTAAGGGGGACAAAGTCATGTTCAGCCTATTTCTCACCTTCAACAGCGTCTTCAAAACAATGACGCAGTAAAAGCCGAGCTCGCAGTCTAGGTAAAATGATCCACGGGAGAGAACAAACTTGTCGGTTACAAGATTTAAATGAAAGAGAAGATTTTCAAAACTTATAATACATTCACGGATATCCATGGCTGGGTGGTTCAAGGGCATGACTACCGCCTAGACTTCTCCCGAGTCAGGTGCAGGTGTACCTAAACAAGTTAACATAGCCACGTCATGAAGCTGTGATTTTGCAATGTTGCAAAATATTTCCTTCCTTTGTCATGCAATTAAGTTAACGAGCTGAAAGTAGTTAATATTGGTAATATAAATTACTGTGGATCTATGGAAACAAGTCCCTAAAATGTACAAGCTTCATTCTATTTTCGATACCTGTGCTCATTCATAGAAGTCAAAGCAGCAATATACCAATACCAATAACAGTCCATCAACGCTGCTCGTCCACGCCAAGTATGGTTAGTGTAAGGGGATCATCTAGAACAATGGATGACTTTCCAGATGCCTTGGATTCTTACGTGTAACAAACCTTGGTGTGAAGTTCCCGACCGGAACAACAAAACAAGAGAACTCGGGCACAAACGCTACACATGGTCCAGATATATCTGGACCGGGATACTAATCTGGATTTCACAGAAATCTGCACAATGCACAAACCCTCTTATTTCACTTTTTGCAATGGGAGTTATACACATCTTTGGGAACATATGTACAAGTGTGAGTAGGTGTGTACATGTATATATACGTATATACTATTATACTTTCTTAATGTCTGTTTGATATACATTGCCATATATTCAGATGCTACACATGTATATATTGCCTGAAATGTTATAGGAAACTCCCATATCCCCCCCCCCCCACCTTTTTTTAAGACCACCTTTCCCTCAAACTAAAACTCGCTTCCATTTCCTACTCGGCACTCTCCAACTATAGGCTCTCTCAATACTATAAAGCTTTCTCTCCTACTGATGGGTACCGTAAGGTTCAAAGGGTTTGCAATCCTGCCTGTCACCCTCTTTCATTTCTACAACAAACCGCCAAAAGCACCTTTTTTTTTTTTTTTTTTACAGATATTTCAGCTACGGGCTGCTCTAGGAGCAAGAGCCCGTACCAGCACAAGGCTGGCTTAACCTTCAACAACAACAACAACAAGATCTGGACCTGTGGTGCTACAAGTACCACGGCTAAACAGGAACAAACGTGCTACAGGTATAACCTTTGATAACGACACAAAAGCAGTTTCCTTTCCAAGCCACTTTCAAGACTTCCTTTTTCTGCTTAATTCATTCATTAACTTGCCCTCTATAGTTTTCACATCATTGTTTTTAAAATTAATTTATGTAACCATGACCATACTGCCATGACGAAATTGTAGCTGAGAATACGCTGAAGATATTTAAATATCCGGATATTGTATTAGATAATACATTACAGGTTAAAGAAATGACTGATAAATATGTAACAAAAAACTGCTTGTTCTACCATGTAATGGTAATCTCAAAGAATCCCCATTCCCCATAATTTCACAGAATCTCCATTCCCTATAACAATAAGTTGAAATTAAAGAAAAGTAATAAAAATAATGTACTGTGTATTGAGACTCATGTCAGCCTTCTAAACAAAAAGCAATTTGGACAAAGTTAGGACTATTGAAGTTCCCACGATTTAACTACGAGATCAGGACGATCTTTCCACGGTAAGTTAGTTTGTTTGTATTGTGCTTTTACGTTGCATGGAACCAATGGTTATTCAGCAACGGGACCAACGGCTTTACGTGACTTCCGAAGCACGTCGAGAGCGAACTTCTATCACCAGAACTACACATCTCTCGCTCCTCAATGGAATGGCCGAGAATCGAACCAGCGACCACCGAGGTAGGACGCCAACACCATTACAACCACGCCACTGAGGCGGTTCCACAGTAAGTTTAACTACGAGATTTAGGAAGAACTTTCCACAATAAGTTTAACTACAAGATTAAGAAGAACTTTCCACAACAGGTTTAACTACAAGACTAGAAGATCTTTCCACAACAGGTTTAACTACAAGCCCAGAAGATCTTTCCACAACAGGTTTAACTACAAGACCAGAAGATCTTTCCACAACAGGTTTAACTACAAGACCAGAGGATCTTTCCACAATATGAGTTCTGGGAAACTATGCGGTATTGAGTCTCGGAAGCAAACCAGAATGAGATGGTTATCTTCGTAGAGCAGAGCATGGCATAATACGTTTAAGAGAAAATGAAAGCAAAGAATGACCAAAAGTATCTTAAACGTCATGCACAAGATAATTGAACGAAGGAACCACAGATTAATGAGGATCAGGGATAAAATCTTCAACAGAACTCTAGTTTTTGTCCAAAAATTTACACTACGAATCAGCTACTGAAGACATTTACGTCTCCAAAACACTAAGAATAAAATTAAAATAATTCCTCTGCATAATAAAGTCTGGGCTTCAAAATAGTCTCAGTATACCGACTTCTGTGCAGTTGGCAAGATGAACTGGATGAGCATTTCACAAGTGAAGCTTCAATCAAGAATGAAACCTACCGTTTTACGAGTTACACACAGTTAATATACATATTTCCAATGGAGGAGGAGGGGGGGTAAATGTCCGAGACCTACTATGTGCCACTCGTTGGGTTTTATTCAAGTTTAACTTCATCATTGGTAATTTGCACCATGCACTAGTTTCAACTTTTTCTCCGCTCGAGAGATTCTGCGAACCAAAGTCCATATCACGGAGAGTTGATCGGTGCAGAGAAAGTGGGTAGCATCATCGACATAAACAGCACGCTTCTTATAGAGGCCAAACCCGTAAGTATGCAGTACACAAAGTGAACAGCAAAAAAAACAGTATCCTGAGTAACACGAGACGACATTCCTGTAGTCACTATAACGTCCCAATATAAAAAAAGGTCACTCTAATCCCCTTCTGAGTTTGATAATAGGGCTTCACTATTTACATGATCAAAAGCAGCATCCAAGTTGGGACCAATAACACAAACTTCTTTCAATAGCTTGACATAACCAATACTGTAATAGCAGTAGAGCCCCTAATTTACTAACACATAAGTTGAAGGTTTTATATACACAGACGGTGGGAACTGTTTATCAAAGCAGTTTTACTGCCACATATTTCTGTTGCTCCATAGTTGGTCGTGTACCTGTTTGAGAAAGGGATCTTTTTTTAAAAGCTAAACGACCCACTTTATTTCGCATACTGCGCAGCACTGTCACATTCCACTACTGAAAACCTCTCCTTCAAATGGAACAAACATATTTCACAAAGCATATCGTATGACACAACAAGAAAAGGGCATTCTCGGAATCCCGTGACCTTTACGTGCAGCCCATCAAAGCAAAACTCAAAACACAAACAATGACAACACAGATGCACACGTACCCGTTCTGACCAAGGTCTCTTTACTCGTTACGCTATACGAAGTTCACCATTTAAGGTTCTTTTCTTGTTTGACAGATACATTTTATTATAGTGCGTGCTATTTAGTGTGGTTCTTTTCTGACATTTTCACAGGTACTGTAAGGAATTTCTTAAATAGATCGTCAGTGGAAATATGCCAAGGAAACAGCCTCACATTTATAGGACTCATGTTCGATTTTAGGCACGGAAAATAGCTGAGAATGAAATGCAAGGACATCACATTACGAGGGCTAAAGCATCACGTTAACTTGCATAATGTCAATCGTTTATTACCCAAGGCTATTTAAATATACTTACCGTCCTCTCAAATACAAGTAATGCACGCGACATGCAACGAGTTCTATAGAGAGTATACAGGATGACAAGACAATCCCGGATGTTTTTAAGCCCGGTACTTCCTGTATCTATTAACGCAAGGAAAAACAAAGGAGCAAAAACGCAGAAACCAGATAACCTTCCTTAGCAATCGATCCACCGAACAGTAGTGTGTACTATATCACCCGCCGACCTTGCAAAGTTCATTCGCATCTTGACTTCACTCTAACCACGTGATCATCCAGTTACAACACAAACAATCGCACCCAATGAACTTAGGAGTCAAACGCTCGGAAATATGCTTAGGGAAAAAGTGTCATTTACCTTAAAATGACTGTTGATTATATACCTTTATCGCCAATTATGTTCATGCAATAGCTTCGATATCATTAAGTATTAAAATCCGGGTCCTGTAGAACTTATGTACAACAATTTTTATACGTAAATCCGTATGATTGTGTTCATACTAAAAACGAGCGAAACTTATCCTAAGCCCCGTAATTTTATTTTTTGTTTTGTTACATCAAGTCTTATTAACAAAGACCAATATTAACGATAAACCCAGTTTCCTCCAAAGTCTTAATATCACTGGAAATTTGCTATAAGCTATCCTCATCCACTTCATAAAAACGACCTTAGGTTACCGTATAAAAAAATATCCATGTTTGTCCACCTTACTTCGGTTAGACATTCCGTATAAATAAATTACCAGCATTAAATCTGAAATACAAATGGTTTTCCGAAACACGTGTCATGGAAATCTAAATAAATGGCGGAATCAACAAAGCGTCAATGGCCATGACCGGTAAGTAGCTGAATTAGAAAATAATGATCAACGTCAGTGTCTATCAAATTAGATTGCTCTATAAAAAAAAAATAAATAAATAAAAAAGCGGCAATTCCAAGTCTTCGTGTAACCAGGCTCCACGACAACCCAAATGTTAAGCCTTACAAACAAGCGAACTATCTGGACGAATCACAGGAGACTACACAAATTATTCACGTTCTAGATATTCCTCTCCCACACCATAGCGAGGAAATTGTGCCTCTTGTGGTTTTTACGGTGCCATAAAAATTCCCTCCGAAGAGCGTCCACAGACAGTTACTTCGACCCCAATCTCCGTCATCCGAAACGAATTCGGAAACTCGACGAATGAGAATGACTTTTGGCGATGACCTTAACACTTAAAATATATACATGCAGTCACGTCCACCCTCAGCACCAGTCACACTACTGAGACCTATGCAATAACGGCAAATTCTATATGGGTCCGGAAAGTGAAGAAAGAAAATGATCTATGGTTACAGCCACAGGATTCCAATACGAGGGGGTCTATTAAGCCACAAATATGACACTGACACGAATACCACCAGACCAGATGTCACTCGAGAAAGAACCACCACTCGCATAACTTGCAGTACAAACAATGTGGACCAGACCTTAAGTTCATAAATTAGCCTCTTCACAACTAGCGCTGACTGTGATAGAGAAAAAATGCCTTCGAAGGGTATATACAAATTGGTGGTTACACAAGCAATGAGTCACTTACACATGAAATTTCTTTCCCCAGAGCCTCACTGACATGATTTAGGAGAGGCAATAACAACCTCAAAGTCCTGCGGATGTGACTGTAGTTGCTTGCACAGTATGAACACTAATGGTCACCGGAAGGCTTTCATTCCAGCACTTATTTGCAACCGCAAATAAAAGTTCTGTTGCACAATTACATGAACTAATATACTGCTCACTTGTAAATAGATGTGTGGATTAACGTTGCACTGGTCTCTGTGTATTGGACGCGAATTCCCTCGACGGAGACGTGGAGGCTGACCTTATCAGGCTTCAGGAGGGTCATCTTGGCCGTTTGGATGATGCGCTTGATGGCCTCGGCCGTTGTGGTCTCGCCTTTCGGGTCATCCACAATTGTTGACCCAAGATATTTGCAGTAGAAGGTCACCCCTTCCACTACGGGTTCCCGCGTTGTGGCCCAGTTTTCCGACAACTCTGAAAAATAGGATTTTGTTAGCGAGTGTACCAGTTTAGTGGTCATGTTTACTATGTAATTTAGAAAATACATTAATAAATACACCACATGTCACAGATTGTCTTTACTCCAGATTTCAAAGCTTAAATTATGCCTGGAACTGAGTGGCTAAGACAAATTTCAATATCATAAATTTAATTTTACATTTTGTCACAGTGACTTTGTTCCTAAGAGCAACGACCCACGTTATTAGATATCCAAAAATGATCTAAACAGTGTAAGTGATTCAAGAGCCTTCAGAAGGATTTTACTTACAAAATATTAAACTTAAATTTTAACGATAACAATGTAATGATACGTGCGCATCCGCTAAGGTTACCAGCCACTCCATAATGTTTTATTTTTCCTTTCACATGATGCGCAGTGTTACTGACAACTAACTGTCAACAAACTTCAAGCGTTTTTGGAGGGGAGCAGCATCGACATCATGATAAATGGTGGACCGAATTCCCGTTCTAAAGATACAACATGTGTTAATCATTATACGTCCGACTGCGTCAACTAAGTTAAGCATTATGCATCCAAATAGCTACAGTACGTGAGGAAACGAACTGCGAACAGATTATGACTTCACGAGAGCATCGTAATTATTATTTAGTAATTAATTTGGACATCATACCATAACAAGCCCCGACATCCGGTAGGTGCCATCGAGTTTTGTCTCCCGAAACCCAACAACGCTTCAAGAATGAAGTTCCTACCATGTGTCAAATGCTCACGTGATTTATCAGTCACGTGTAGACAAGCATTCAAGGTCACGGGCTGTGTGTGTTGCCGCGTTCGTCAATTCCTTGTTGCATTTAACAGCATCCAAGAAAACAAGGGCTACTCGAAGTCTCGAGGCGTACGTCTACATGGATACAAGTGCTTTTCCGATCGTTTAAGAATCCATAACATTAAAGCAATAAACAAGATCTACCTTAGACGAAATCTCGGCAACGCTTCAAGCTCCCTTCTGAACGCCATCATCATCCGTTCGGAGCATAAGTCACGACAATCATAATGATAGCGATCAATTATTTTCCATTATGCACAGGCGTCCTATTCTTTCAATGTATTTGCTTCATGAAATTCATGAATACAATCAAATGGAAAATTTGTCCACCACATGGGCAGAACAGCTTTGTATCAATAGTATATACACAATGTAAACCATAACGTGCAGAGCACATCAACATTTCAATCGATCAACGTGTATTCACAGTGTAATAGAGAGAGAGAGAGAGAGAGAGAGAGAGAGAGAGAGAGAGAGAAGAGAGAGGGGGGGGGTGGTAAGTTCACTCATAAGCTTTAATCTTAAAAGCGTGGCATTACAGTACAGTACATTACAGTAGCTGTCTTAAGTCATTAACAGAGAGCTCTTTACAGGATAGGAAACAGCCTCTGTGATGATAATAGCTATCACTAAGGATATTTCTCTATGGACTTTCAAACATGTTGCTGCGAATACCGGTTGTGCAAAGTTGTCAGATTTTGCCATATTGCTCGTAGCATCGTAGGCTGAACTTGGTTGGATAATTTAAGAACTAGGTCTAGAGTAGACCAGTTCTTTCAAAAACCTAACTGGGATTGAGAAATAAAGCCTTCACTTTCCAAATACCAGACTAGTCTAGTGTTAACACCTTTTCCATTAGCTTATAAACAACAGGTTAGTGTGATTTAAAGCCAACCTCACTGTATCTGTCCAGGTGCAGTGTCTTCTGCTGAAGAACGGGTATCTGTAATTTTTCTTTTCAAGTTAAAATCTAAAGTTATATCTTCATGCCATTAGAAGTATGATACATGAAAATCTGACTCATTAAGACCAAGACGGTCTCCTCATCTAAACTTAACGTTGGTCTGACTTTTGGGAAAGTACTCGAATTCAGGAAAAAAATATAAGTCACAGGAAAAGAAGTAACATTAATATTTCCTAGTGACCCCCATGAGGCGATTTTGGTCCAAAATTGCTACCTTTTCCTGTTTTTTTTTTTTCTTTTTTTCCCTGTGACTGCCTATGGGTAATTCCTCCCAGGCATTTTCTACCAACAGGCTATCATCAGGTTGTGTAAATCCAGTAACATCGCCTGGACTTCCCATTGTAGTGGTCCCAGGTTTAATACATCGCGCAGGACTTAGCAGATTCCAACTGGTCATAACCCGGGTGATGCGAAGCTTAGGCACTGATCATAAGCTTAAGTTGCCCATTAGCGACCTTTAAACCTATAACCGTTTAAAATACCGCACACGTTTACTTTTTCTCTTGGCCGTTTCGAAACGGGCCTTTTCCGTTATGTTACTGGTACATAAGCAAATGACGTTAAATTACACTTGGGCGTTAAAAACATGAGCTGATCAGATTAGCACTCAAGAACGTCACCTTCAATGACTTGACATTATGTGCGCGACAGGTCAAATCATACGAATGCTTCCGAATTCATGCTAAGACGAAGAACTAAAGTTCGTCAATCTAATTTACAGCCTCCCATTCAAAGAAACCTAGAACCATCATAATCTGCCCAGCCCATCAAACCGACAGGTTGTCAACAACTGACCAATTCGACGGCAAAAAATTCTCCGAAAACCAATCATTACACACATCAGCAACGTTAAATGACGTCGCTCCCCCTGCAGTGAAACTGACTCGTTACAATATTCAGGAAAAACTGGATACTAACACTAACTGGAATCTGAACCATTCGCCCAGACAGTGATGGTTAATCGGTTTTCATGGGAAACTGAAATCGGTCTTTAGATAAGATATATCACAACTGGTCTTCGTAAAAAGAAACTGCATCTTTTTAACTATAATTACCAGATAAATGAGATAAAAGAATTTTGCTGTCAATCAAGGTACAAGACTAGAACACTTCAAGATACTATCATCCCTAATTCAGGTCACTATGTCGTCCAGTGTGTTTGCCGGACATGTGAAGACCCTGAGGCAATTACAAACGGTTAGTCTCTGGAGCGGATTCATGGTAGATGTCACGTAACGCGTGTAGGCAGTAAACCAGAATGGAATAAGGAAGGCATATTTCTCTCTCTCTCTCTCTCTCTCTCTTCTCTCTCTCTCTCTCTCTCTCTCTCCGATGACCACATCACGTTTACCACCATCTCCTTTCTCCTTAACAACGACATTCTAATTATACAACTCAAGAAGTTATCCGAAGGCCATATTTCACAATTAAAATGACGTGCGTTCTCTCTCGTAACCCATTTAGCAAGTATACAATCCAAATATAGTACCTATTCTCTGGGTAATAAGGCGATTCAATAATGAAAAATATACGAGGTCCGTTCGGACAAAGTTGATACTTTCGATCATCTCTAAACTCACTGCAAGGGCTAAAAGCTACTTTAACACTGATGTTTAAATTAACTGTGAAGCATCAATGTAAGATACAATGGCGATACAAACTTAATCAAATCCGAGCATACACTGATGAACAACTGGCTCCTATTTCAATACAATGGGAATCTTGCGCAGTGAAAGAGAACATTTTTTTCTTGAAATGCAGAGTATTTAAAAACATTAAAAAAGATAAATAAAAATTTACCAACGAAAACATCCCTGAAAACATATCAAACCGCTTTTAGTAGAATATATATATATATATATATATATATATATATATATATATATATATAGATATATATATATATATATATATATATATATATGTATATATAATATTTGCGTGCGAGTGTGTATTATGTACTATGTATAAGGATGTAGCATGTGTATGTACGTGTCAGCATAACTGAAATGCATTGAGCAATTTCAACCAAACTGGGTATACTTATGACTATCTAGAAATCAGCACTGTAGGGGAAAGACAGCACTAGCACCAAAAGGGGGTAGGGGCATGGGCATAGCCACAGCGCGAGTGGGAACGGCTTCCCTGAAACGGGTCTAGTTCTGTCCGTAGACTTGGTAACTAAATAAATTTTACCCCTTCATCAACCTCATTTCGGTATACATACTGTACATGAATCTGGAAAAGAACGTAACGACGGGGGGTAAGACTTAAAACTAAGTGGAGAGAGAGAGAGTATCAGTTGTCAAGTTACTCCAAGCAGCGCCAAGTTAGTCAGTAGTAAGATCTAAATAACTACGTTGTAAAAAGAAAAGTCCAACTCAGGCTCCTCCAGTGAGATCTTACTACTGCAACCTCCTTCAGTCACATCAAAGTCACGTTCATATTTTGACGCTAGGTGTCTGTGTGGATTAACGGAATAACAGGAAAGTAGGCGCCCCCCAACCCCCTGGCTTTCACTGTTCCTACTCCTTTCAGCGTTCAACCCCAAACCCCACCCCGTAAGGAAGTAGCGCCGTCAATACACTTCACATGGTGCACTTTTGGCATTACCAACGGCATTTCCCCCTCGTTATAACCCATTTATAGCTTTTACTTTACCGCTATTCCCCATTCTTTTCTTACATTTTGCCGTCCAACTTCCCTACTATCATTTCTTTGTGGAGCTGAGGGGTTCTCCCAGTTCCACCTATAGACTTGTAATTAATCTCCTTTACTTTCTGAATCTTTATCTTGTTGCCAACCCACTCCACCTTTCTCTTTTCACAATAACTGAACGAGCCATACGTTTGAAATTTAGTAATAACTTTGGGAAACATGCTGCAACTGTGATGTACCGTACTGCACTTACAAAAACCCCATCTGCAATATTCTGAAGTACACCAAATATTAACTTTCAATTCTGTAGAGATAGTGTGTCATGAATGCTGATATGCAATTTATCCTTTCAAATTAAATACTCTGCCGCAGAATTATTTATACTTTACTGCACGCAACGGATGATCCAAGGACGGAATATATTATTATCTACGATGTGCCCTATATTTCATTCATAATCTCACTTTTGATATCATTTTCCCTCACACATTTCCAATGACAAAGGCGCAGTTATCGCTAACTGAACCTACCGGGGAAACCGGTCCCGCGGCTTTTGAAATGCTGCAGAGCTGCCCCATTGCAGTTAACTTGATGTTGAGTAAAAATATAAGAAAGATGCTCAGAAGAATTAAAAAAATTTAGTTAAAACATTTAACTAAAAAGTCACGCTTAAGTAGTTTGTAACATTTAAAGAAATGCTTTTATTTCGAAAACTATTCCATAGTTTGAAAATGATATACGGCGGTTGAAAAAGAGGAAATTTGCATCCTATTTCCAAAGCAAAATTCAATTGGTAAAAGCCTTCAATTTACAAATTCATGTAATTTGCGATGTGTATTAAAAACTGAGAAGCTGAATAAGCATTATAACAGACTCCTCAGATTACACACGGATTTATCAAGACGATGGAAGAGAGGCTGTTCAGACGTCTTGAGAGAATTTTCGCTGCGGTACTGTAAGAGTAACGTTGTGAGCATATACACGCTTTTTCTTGGTAACTACGAACTACATTCATGTGTAATGAATGACCCATAATTTATCATTACAATAGCCATCATCTGGCCAGCTAATACTCAAGTCAAAAGCCATGTGAAATAGCCTAGAAATTTATTATTAATCTACCATAAAAGGAATTTCCCATCTATGCATACAATATTAAATAAGGAAATTTTCTTTAGGACACAATCATGTTCATTTCCCAAGCTCCACTTAAAATTAAATTAAAATATTGCACACGGACTTTTACATTCGGGCCTAGACTAGAAAACAATAGTATTACTCGGCCCGTCCAATTGGTCACTCAAAACTTCTATAGTATGGTCCCTATCCACAGATCACTGGAAATATAAGTAATGATGGTTTCTCTTACAGTATTCATTGCACAAGTCATTTGTGGGCATGGGGCCAAAAACCACTCGGTATCCCTTGTGAGCATGAATACCTCTCACCTGAACCTCGTATGAGAGAGAGAGAGAGAGAGAGAGAGAGAGAGAGAGAGAGAGAGAGAGAGAGAGAGAGAGAGAGAGAGCTATTCCATTACCTGATCAAAAATACCATCAACGATCTATCTTTCGTCTCAAGGACGGTCATTTCCAAACACTTCTGTGGTATTCAAGCTCCCACATCCTGTACAACTTCAAGGCGACTACAGGCTCTTGCATTTTATTCATTCTCTTTTGTTTGTATTCATTCTCAAGTTAATTCAAGAAACGTAATCTCCTTTTCTGAATCGGCTAGAGGAACTTACGCCACAAACCATTAACTCAAGCCGCCCAAGAGTTGAGTACGCTCAAACATTTCGCAAAGCAACAAACAAAACTTTGACCACCTCCCTCTACTGACAAAATCTTAATTCCACCTTCTGTGGAAGCGGCTAAGCGACACCCAAGCCCTCTCTACCTCCCTGCCATAAGCCTTCCTCACCACCTGCTCAGCTCTGCTCTGCTCGCTCCAACAACAGAAGCTGCTCTCCGTACTCTCCTAGCAACAGTAGAGGATGTGCGTGTGAGGGAAATGCTGTCGATGCTGCCGATTCCTGGCCTGATTGGCGTGACAACAAGTACCACTCCTTCACATAGCAACGCCTTGTTTGACCTCCATACGATGGAAAGGAGAAGGAGATAAAAGTCGTAGTTACAGGGAATGAAGAAAAGATTCATCACTACGAGCCATAAAGTGGAAATCACGTAAATCAAGAACTTAGTACATTCGCTAACATCAAAGCATTCAAATTATCTTGAATTTACTTTGCTTGCACATAAAATAAATTGGGCTATTGGTTACCTAACCATACGGTTTAAGAAATTTAGTTAAACGCTGAAACTGAAAATTCAATCTCAAAACGGCTAACATAAATTTTTATACGATGATACTGAAAATACATGATGTCAAAACGGCAATCTTATTTCCAACTTTAATGATGATCTTACTTCCAACTTTCATGAGGCCAACCTTTCGGGTAACAAATGAAAGTAACCTATCAATAAAACAGACGACAGGAGTTGCAGCCCTCCTAGCTTCTGGTCCCCATTTTTAAAGGTGACATGCAGGAAGAACCACACAGGGCAGGGCTAACCGTATTCATTGTCATCGGATTACCGAGCCGCTTAGTACTTTGGCGGTAAAATACACTTCTTGCACCTGACCCTAACCGCGAAGCACTGCTTTATCCAAAGATGGGCCTACAACCGTGGCCACTACATCATACTAATGACTGGCACTAGTATTCTAAAATAATTCCACTACATATACGTTCAAGGACAGCGCACGAGTCTGGTCAACGTGCAATATATCAGATCAATCAAAACTGTATTTTAAAAATTCACAAAGTAAACACTAAATGTATTTTCACATCCCAAGGAATACAAAATTTCGACTTATACAATGTGAAAATGCTAATATGTTAATTCACAACAGTAAATTATGAAAATGTACTTTTGCACCAGGGAAAATATTTACGTTCAAGCCCAAAAGGAACGCAAAAATACTGTATGCAACCCCCTTCGATGTCAACCTCAGGGATCCCTTGAGGTGACACCGATGGGAGTATATGTATGGTAGGATTACTTTACTGTTTTGCAGAGTCTACCCAAACATTGCATAAGACGAATGGAATATGGACGATATATTCGAACTTGCCCAAAGTAAGACCTTCCTATACAAAGAAATAAGAATAAAATAAATATTTCCAAGACATTTTCTGGCGGTTTAATAAATGATATTTGAAATAAAAATCAGTCATCTTCTAGAAATGATACGTCACATTACAGCAGACTAAGAAAAAAACAAAAAGCTTTGAAAGCACCTAAACCAGATATGAATGGCTCAACAGAGCTATAATGTCTGAATGTAGCCGAGATGTTTATCAGAACAAAGCAGTCTCTTCAGAAATCTAATCATAAGCATTACACGAAAGCTCCCTTATACTTTGAACTAAACGTTGTCGTCAATAATCACGGGAACTACTTGTGCTCATGAGTGCTTTCATCAAAACTAACAGATTTCCAGAGTTTCACGACACTAGTATTTACTTGAACCTTTCAAAAGATGATTTACTATCTTCTTTCATAAAATTATTGTTGTTGCCAAGATGATTAAAACACTAGAAATTTAAAGTTCATAACATGAAGTTATGTAAACGCTCCCTCCATTCAGAGAGAGAGAGAGAGAGAGAGAGAGAGAGAGAGAGAGAGAGAGAGAGAGAGAGAGAGAGAGAGAGAGAGTTGGATTTTTATACAAACGTCACACAACCCTCAGGTTATTCTAACGATCAAGAGTGATGACAATGCCCTTTCATCACTACAAAACTAAAGCAATTCGAGTTATTTTATCATAGCAGCATAAGCTGTCTCGAACCAACACTAGTACTACAAACCAATAAGGAATCGGGGAATCTCTTTTGTAGCTACAACTTTCAAAATGCATTAACTTTCATGATTAAACAGTCAAAATTACATTGAACAAGCGTCTGAAACACCTTAATAAAACGTTCATTGGATGCATTCTCTCAGTCAGTACACCACCAGAGGACTTCCATTGGTGAGGGGTATGAATTCGTCCCTTCCTGATTATATGCTGACAATCAATGATATTCTGGGAAAGTGGGGAAAATAATGTTTCCTAGGAATTATATTCGAATTTCAAGGTTACAGTAAAATCAAACATGAGCCTCTGTGTCTACACCACGTACAGGAAATGTACAGAAATGTAAATACGTTTCACATATTCACACAAGCCACAGCTCTCTAGAACCAAAATTAGTATATTTAATCTTTCTATGAATACAAGAAAACAATACCAATTCAAGTGGTTGATACCGAGACCACAACTCAAGCAAATAAAATTTGCATCATGCACTATACCTAACAGGAAATCTTAACAATTAAAAGCCGGAAAATCTTAACAATTAAAAGCCGGAAAATCTTAATTTTTTGCAGTGTCTATTTTTACGTGGGGGAAGAGATTCAGCAGCCATCACATTTCTAAATCTAATAGAGAACACACCTAATAGTCAATGGTACTCCACCTCCTCAGAGTTGGCACTACTCGTGATGCAGAAACTGTCACAAGCAAGTGCAGTGGTATATACTCTCGCTAACCCACTGACCCTCCTCACACTTTGTAAATGAAACGCTCCCTATTAATCCAGCAGACCTTCGTTCTTTTTCCATGAAGCGTTTCTAATGAATTATATCATTAATGTCCTTTTAGAATACGTCAGCAGTTTCTAATTACCACCAAATTCATGAATGATAATTTCGCTGTTAGCTAAATCCTTTATTTGCAAAACAGTAATTTTTTTTTATAAAGTGTATTGCACTTTCCAAAACTTTTCTTAATCCCTAGGACTAATATTGCAAACTGCAGCAACCAATGGAAGTCAAATTGCTATGCTTACATACTAAGGAATGTTTTACAGCAGAAAAAAATTCTCAACAACAAAATGTAAAAATTATAGCCTACATGAACTTCACTGTGGATATAACAATCAAAGCAAGATCCATATTACTTCGTTCACCTCATCAAACAGACAACAGAGGTATGGGGCAGAAATAGTTTCTCCTAGATTAGCTACAAGAAATACCCATTACTCCAACCTGACCTAAAATAGCATATCTAGAGGGTTGTGATAGTGATCTCTCTCTCTCTCTCTCTCTCTCTCTCTCTCTCTCTTTGATAGGAGTGAATATTTCAAGTTCATTACGAAAGACCCTTAAGAACAATATAAACCCTTAGGGGCTACAACATGTAATATTTTCACGGTCTTTCTGGATAAACCATGAACCAGAGCTTTAGCTTTCGCCTAAAAATTTATGTCAGAATTATAATGAGGGAAATGACACAAGTGATTCTACTTTCAAACGATTTCACTAGTTTTATCAATTCTCTTACACGTGTCTTGCAGGAGCACGCGTGCGTAGACGTATGTATACGAACAATTTTTATTAGAGGCAAACCACGGTTTATGGTTCAACATAAAAGACGTTAATAATGGGCTTTGCACAAGCCAGATATAAATGAACTGAATTTACGTAACGTACAGCAATATATGGCATAATGCGTGCCGGGAATATTAGAGTACTCTATTAATCCCGGATGCGCGAAGTGACAGCAAGCACTACCGCAGATCTTGAGTTACGTCTACGGTAATTAATTGAAGTTCCTTCTGCATGTTGGCGATGGGAATTTATAATGTTCTCGAAACTTTCCTCTAGCTACGAAAGGTTGAGACTCCTACAATTAGCGGCGTTGACACGTTTCCCATCTTGCCAAAGGAAGTATTTAATCCTAATCCAAAAAGGTTACAATTTCAGGATTAACCTGGAGGGTAAGGTTAATCCAGAGATTGGACATATACGAGCGTACTGTCCAGCTACTTGCTTTTATTCACAAGCGGCTTCGATTTAAAGTAATATGCCATGTGTATATATATATGCTTAGGTTTAACGTATGTACTTATATAAAAGATATTGTACACATACATACACACAAAAATTATATATATGTACACACATTATATACACATCCAAATTTAATTAGGGTTTTTATATATATATATTATAATGTATATATATATATATATATTATAATGTGTGGTGTATATATATATATATATATATATATATATATATATATATATATATATATATATATATATGAAGGCAGGGAAAGCACACCAACAGGTCAAGAAACTTATTAGGTTGTAACGTTTCGCACCCAACAGCAGGCCTCATTTTCAAGCTACAAAGTAACAATATCTAATTAGTACAATAAAAAAAAATTAAGTTACAATATTAAAATACATAAATATAAGGTACAATAAAAGTTAAAAAATACGAATAAGGACCAACCACTGAGTGTGGAGACAGAGGAAAGACTAACCAAAAAAAACGTCAACAGTTCACGCGAGGTAAAGAGGTGTAGACATGGCATGGGTGTTCAGTGAGGGGACCTGTTTTTTCTTTTTAATAAACAACGATTCAATAATTGTTACAATTTTATGATTGGAAGTTCTGCCTTCATTGTATTGAACTCCGCCTCCTAAAAATGATATATATATATAGTATATATATATATATATATATATATATATATATATATATATATATATATATATATATATATATATATATATATATAAAACCCTAATTAAATTTTACATTAAGCAACTCTTATAAATGTACAGTAAGGTCCAAGTATAAGTATAATGTTTTGATATCCGTGTTTTGCTTTTGTACCACCGACGAATGGAGGGAGGTGACAATCTTATTGGGCAAAGTGTGTCGAAAATGATGACAACCTGTGACCCGTGGTCACTTCCCTTAATCACCCATACACGAGGAAATGGCAGCGCCGCTCAAACATTTTGCCAAATCTACCAGATTGTCACCCTTTTTCCTGAAAATTTGAACGAGTTTAAGAAAATATGGCAGAAGTACTAATCACCATCGAGTCTCAACCTTTTGTAGCCAGAGTATATTCTGTCCACGTGAGTCTGTCTATACAGCGTTTACTTTTCTAAGATCGCTAGGGTGGGGTCAGGTAGAAAAGGCAGAGTTGTCATATCTACGGGTATGTAAGTCCCATTAATTGCTTCCCGCAGATATAATCCTTCTTAGAAGGACTCGCTTTAGACCTTGGAAGTCGAGGGAAAGGGTATGCTTCTTTCCTGTTAACTTTTTTTTTTATTCCCGATTCCGTTTAGCTATTCCTTCTTTCTCTTTCTATAATTATAGATACGCTGAATGGCATGTTGGCGCTGGTGTTTGGATATGAGACATAAATTCATAAGTCATTTTCATCAAAATCATCCAAGTCAGTCACAGACACACTTTCCCTTTTCTTTTTTGAAACACTGGAGATTCCCCTATATTTCCTGCCTCTCTTGCTTCCTTGTTAAGTCTACAAATAGTCATTTCTGACACTTTTGTTGCTTCAGATGTTCTCTGGATAGCCTTCGAAACATTAGTTACAGGACCTTCATGATGTTTTTATAAAATGAAGTATTTCACGAAATTATAGACTGTTTCCTTGGCCTCAGGTGGTGGGTGAAGAAGTTTACGGGAGTCACTTGGGCTAGGCTGTCCATACTTTTCACAGTGGGTGATCGAGAGCGAGTATCCTTTAATGATATTGACCATGACCTTTTAAATCCTCTTAAAAATCATAGGTCCCCCAAACTCAGATCTGGCATCGCCGGGGAAAAAATATGCCATATCTTCATTTTTATTAATGAAACCGAGGTTTTAACGAAGAATATACGAAATAAGATATATTCAAAATATCTGATGCAAACAAAAAACCACATTTCAAGAAATGAAAACTATTTCAATAGACTCCATGAAGCTAATATGATTACCCTAACATGAAAATTGGCAACGTATGATATCTGTACAAGCCACACCACAACGATCTTAGAAAAGTAAACGCACTATAGTCTAAACTTATTACGCTGTACTGTGAAAATCAGGCC
Organism: Macrobrachium nipponense; assembly: GCF_015104395.2. Lineage (NCBI taxonomy): Eukaryota > Metazoa > Arthropoda > Malacostraca > Decapoda > Palaemonidae > Macrobrachium > Macrobrachium nipponense. Next base: position 59,332,209 of record NC_087206.1, read on the forward strand.
TACCCTGACGGCCACTAAGACTAACACATTGCTAGACACTCCGCCAATAAAACTGGCTTTCGAAAAACTATAAATAATACAGACATGAAACGTCCAAAACACTTACATTACGGAGATACCCTCTTATGTCAGCCACATCAAAACCAGCATACAAGGTATTTTCAAAGTATTGTTCAGACACTAGCATGATGAACATCAAAATATAACTCCCACAAATGAGTAATAAAACTTAAGACGACTTTATTATAAATTCAAATTAAAGCACAGATAACCTACACATCAAAAAGCATAGTAGTATTCCACTCAGATCATCTCTGACGATAAGAACTATTTGCGATTGGAGAAAACCCTCGCCACACAGTCTTAAGACTAGATGTCCTTGAACCTTCAAAGGATACTCTCCCCCCCCACCCCCCCCCCCCCCCCCCCACCCGACCCAGGGTCTCCCTCTAACTCTTCCCGATCTACAGCCTGAAAACAATTTTCTCCTCGACGTTCGGGCACAAATCCTCTTCCAAAATGACTGGTGTTTTTTTTTTTTTTTTTTTTTTTTTTTTTTTTTTTTTTTTTTAGCATCCCTTTCGTAAGCAATGCAGTTTGGCAAGACTTCACTTGGAGGGGTACGACCCCAAAACAAAGTAGCCAAGGGTAGGAATGGAAAAAACTCAGTGGTGGGTTCGAGTACGTAAATGGAAACCTAGAATATGAGGTTTACCGACCCAGTTCCGTCGATTTCACGCATGTTTTACGTGTTGTTTCCAATAAGAACGGCAGCACTATAAAATCATTCTTCTTGAGAGAGAGAGAGAGAGAGAGAGAGAGAGAGAGAAGAGAGAGAGAGAGAGAGATAGTTATGTTTATCCAGGAAATGAAATCACGCTAACTCAGGAAATGCACTGTGCGAATGAGAGAGAGAGAGAGAGAGAGAGAGAGAGAGAGAGAGAGAGAGAGAGAGAGAGAGAGAATGCAATTATGCTTATCCAAAAATGTAAATGCATTGTACTCGCCTGAAAATTATGTACTCTGGAAAGGCACTGTATGGAGACAGAGAAAGAGAGAGAGAGGGGAAGAGAGAGAGAGAGAGAGAGAGAGATGAGAGAGAGAGACGAGAGATGGAGAGAGAGAGAGAGAGAGAGGAGAGAGAGAGAGAGAGAGTCTAAACAGGAAATGCTTCGTGCGGAAGAGGATTTATTTTCATTGCACTGAGGTGCAGACATGAGAGCGGACACTTTTTCTGCAAGGTTCAATCAGTGCTAAGAGAAAAAACCAACAAACTTGGACATCACTGATATAAGATGATACTACTCGTTTTGAAGGTTGGCATTGCAATTCTATTACTTCCATGCATAAATTTGCTTTATATGCTTTCTTAATAATTTGTTCAAACTATCAAGTCACCTGAACTTGGAAAGTTTAAAATGGAAAATTAAATATTACTTGTCAATTGCCAAACCCCGCAGGGGATTTTCAGGTCTAAAAAAATGTGCGTGTGCGTGCTCGTGCGTGTTATTGCATAAAACAATGTGTGTAATCGCATAAAACACTGAGCACGCATGCACTGCACGTTCATTTTATAAATAATCTGCTAGCATATCTATTTCCTTTAATATATCAAGACCAAGACCTTGAGAATTTTAAATGTCAATACTTATCTGAGAAAGATCGACTGAATGTGGCTAAAATAATGTGAAAGAAATAATCATTCGAACAATTTACCATTGACTGAACTACTACTGGGTTACAAGAATACCTCGTGTTACCGATAGTTTATCATCATCAACCACCGATGAAGAGAAATTTAAAAACTCAATCTGTGGTTTGTGATTTATTAAGTTATTCCAATCATCTAGGTATACGGAAATTCGAGTAAGTTGCATGGTGCCAGAGACAAGACCCGCCAGACAGGTGCCAAAATTGGAAGAATGTGCGGAGGAAAGGATGGTCCGTCCAAGTCTCCACTGACTTGATTATGCCAAGTTTTGTTCAAATTCCTGATCAAATACTTGACCATAAACTAGCACACAAGTCTACAACACAAAGAACCAAGGCAGGTTATGAATACACCTTACGAAAAATTGACAGTAGTATACTTCGCAAAATAGCAAAAATGAAACAATTCAACAAATGCATACGGTGTGGTAAAGATACATCCACAAATACATATAAAACATGTTTGAGAAAATGCTCTTCAAAACCACGCTCCGATTTAGGCACGACAAATGTCAATATTTCTTTTAAAGGCGAGTTCTATTACATGGTCAAACAGATAACATTTACTTTCTTACAATAAAATTTGAATGAAGGAAAGGTAGTGATGACTATATTCACATCTACGGTGATATTTACATGACATGCCTCGACTGTAAGTTATATATTCGTCAAAACGCCTCAGTCCGTTAAATCTTCATCATATAAAGTTCCACTAAATTAACTATGAAATATAGCGATAAAAAGTTTGACATTTAAACCAATCTCAAAATCAAATGGAAATAACAGTAAACTATTATTCTGAAATCTTATGAAAACACAAAACAAGTCCAAATAACTGCGTTTAAAAATGTGGTTAAGAGCTCAAAGCAACCAATATGTAAGATTTGCTTGGAGCTAACATCTAACAAAATACTCAAGGGCAACCCATGTGCACTAATGGGGTCATGATGCAATCTTCTCGACAATAACGAACACTCAGCAGGTAGCCCAACGCATACTGCAGTGGGGAGACTGAGAAAAACACACTTGGAGACCCTCTAATACTAGTTGGCAACTCCCTACAACGTCACGGTTGAAGCGCGTGGTCCCTTCATCAAAACTTTGCAACCTCCATTATTAATCTTAAAGTGTCATTAAGAAATTCGCTTACATTACACGTGACATCCAACGACCCACATTCCAATTACTGCAAGAATATATTTACCCATGCAATATGTTCAAACAGTAACAGCAACTCTGAGTCTGGATATATTCAAATACCATGCAATATGTTGCTGCAATGATATACTTATATAGCGAGATGACATTACTGTTGATAAATTTCCTCTCATGGCGAGTGTCATACAGAGTTAGCGACTTTTAAATTGACACGGCAGTGCATATTCACGGTGAAGGGACATTTGGACAATGGAAATCTCGACTGTGTGCAACTTCGAAAGGAACCCGAAAACACGTGTGACAATTTTCATGCTACTGAATCTTATGAGCAATGGATGTGGTAACGTCCACTTTGCACAATCACATATTGATAATGATTTGAAAGACGACTCCAGCCATCAATAACGAGTAAATAACAGAGGGAATTGGGCACAAAAACTACACGAAAGTTTAACTTTAATCTACTTCTCATAAACTGAATAAGCAACAGAGAAAGCTCCAACACTAAGCCTTAGAACCCGAACCTTTAAAAGAGATCCAGATGTACTGAAGCCTCCGGAAAACATTTTATACAACAAAGCAAACGAAAGATGACTCACAACTAGCTCAAACCACTTCTCCAAACTTCAACCCGTCTGATGATCGAGACAAACGTGTGAATCCACTTTCCTATTAAAGGAAAAATTTTTGCCAGACTTGTAAATCTAAACAAAATTTAAGGGAAAACCCTTCACAGTGGTGAACAAGGTTTTATAAAGCGTGCACCTATGTACCTCTAACGAGAAACTCCTAAGATATGCAAATGCTTTAGAGGATTATGCAGTCATCAAGTCATAGTAAATACCAAACACAGCTGCTCGACCAGTTGGACTTTTTTATTTTCATTCTCGCTTCATTTCTACTGAAACCTCTCCCCACCGAGATACTCTACAGACGGAGAGAAAAGGGGGAGGGAGTGAGGGGTGAGGGGGGGGTTGATACTGTTCCCGTGCTGTTCACGTGAACACTCCTGGCCCCTCCTTCCCTCCTCGCACGCTGACTTTTCCCTTACGTGAATATTGTACAAGATCGGTCAAACGTATCACAAACTGCAGGTTTTTTGCTGTCAGACTTTTTTTTTTTTTTGGGGGGGTTTTTTTTTTTTCTTTTTTTTTGCATAGTAAAACACCCTTGTATACAAAATAATGAAGGGTCACTAGTAACAATAAGTTATAAAATTCTACACCAGCACCAAGAGAGTACTACTTGTACAACGATAACTAAAACATATGTCGCCTGTAATATCATGAATGATGTAATAAGAATTATTAATTACTCAACGTATGACGAAAACCATCAACCAATAACATTACCATCAACGCCACCTTCTTTACCTTAAAATTCTCGGTCAAGAGCAACGCCACCTTCATACTATCAACATATACCTAACATCACTAGCTGACCAGTCTGAAATTCTCAATAAAAAGGAACTAGATTAAGCATGTCTTATGTGGAATCCATGACAAAAGTTCTTTTAGCAGTAATACGATAAACAAATGAGAAGGGAAAATGTACAATTATCTACACCTTTTTCCTCACGTTTACAAAAAAACATTTTTTTTTTCCTTTTGCCTAGCAAATAACCCTGTTCTAAACCTGACAGTCTAACCAGTGTAAAATATCTGAATTAAATTTCACCTCAGAGACCTTTAGTTCATATGTCCGTAATTACAATCAAAATCTGCCATAGACCTAGGTATAGTGAATAACTTATTCAGAAAGTACCTACAATCGTATTTCACAAACAGCCCGGTCAAGTTCACCAGATGGAATTCCAAGAAACTGTGAAACCCAATGAATAAAAAATATTAAATATAACATCAAACTAAGAATTGTATTACTATTATAACAACAGAGAGCTAAAGTTTTTTAAGCCAATTTCCAATACTTTAGGGGAAAACTCGAAAGTATACTAAAGTATAAAGAAACAGCTTTATAACAGGACGTAGTACAGTTACCTCAGTATGAGCGCGAATTCCAGCTAAAGAATTTGAACAACAAACTTTCTCTCGCACGTCTACGAAATATTTTTGTGCCGCCGTCGAGATAAAATGACCTCAGTTGTTGTTGTTGATGATTTGCGCGTGCGCGTGTCCGTCCGTACGTGCGTTGAGTTGCGTGCGTGTGTGAATGAATTTGGAACGAACACAAACTGGAAACCAATATATATATGTATATATATATATATATATATATATATATATATATATATATATATATAATATTATGTATACGTATATATATATATATATATATATATATATATATATATATATATATATATATATATAATACACATATAATACACGCACGCCCACACTTATGCCGAAAGAACTTTACATATGTAATTTTAAGACAATACGTACATGCTGGGATAATATGACAATTTCAAATTACCCTATCTTCTAATTTCAGTCACAAGCCGGGAGACAAGTGTTAAAAGAAACTAACAATTAGCACAAAAACATTCCTAAGCCAATGTGCCAAACTTGCACAAAATTAAAGAACCAAGAATACCCTCAGCAATATTGGCTGTATGCCAGGAATACAGAGAACTCGGCAAGATATACTGCAAGTTGGAGGGCCTCCAAAACTATGGGAACGGAATTCAAATACTGTTTCGCAAAATACAATAATCACTGCCCGGAAAAACAGAACTTTGACAACCAGCCCCAAAGAACTTAACTAAAGAATTTCTGGGTTTAAAACTGTGGGTAGGTGATAGTGTACGAACTATAATACTTTGCCAAAGGTACCAAAAGCTGCATAAGGACTATTATACTTCAACGAAGGTACAAAATTCTGTCAAACGATAAACTGCAGGGAGAAATGCATTGTCAAATTTACCCAGACAACGACACGACATAATTGGGGGTGGGAGGGAGAGTACCGGAGGAATTGGGTTGTTTAAAGCCAAATAACCAAATTACTTTTATTGTCTATTAATATTAGCAAACGAACTTGACATGTGGCCTCGGTCAAAGCCTAACCAAGGCCAAATCGCTTCCGTTGTTCTATTAAACTAAAAAAATTAATTTACCTCCGATGTGTAGATAATAGGAAGAAACGCTTCAATTCAGTTAGGTCCCGAATCTTCGAATCGCTTATGTATAAAATTTTAAAATCTCTCCTACTTTGTAGAAGAACGAACCTGGATTAAAAAAAAAAATCTCAAATGTTTACTATGACCCCTATCGCTTTCATTATCAATCCTGGTAATAATACGGTATTATTGAGCATACCGAAAAGTACATTTTTATAAAAGGCGTTATCATACTGATTAAAACTACTGAGAGAGAGAGAGAGAGAGAGAGAGAGAGAGAGAGAGAGAGAGAGAGAGAGAGAGAGAGAGAGAGAGTTATCAAAGCATAATTTTATTACAAACCGAAACACAGGTGTTTGATAGTTAGTTAAATGCCAAGAAAGGTGTACGCGAAACATCTGTATCCTGTCCTACACACACATCTACTCCCGAATGCTAGCAGGCTTCAGTCTGAAATTCGAAGGACGTAATGTACCTTATACCAACTTAAAAAAAAAAAAAAATACCGAAGTTTTGAAGGATATGCTAAATGCTCTCAGAATAACAGGCATGAAACTGCTTACTTTCCCTATCGTTTAGTCTAAGGCAAGATATACAACAACGAGCCAAGGGCAAGCTTAAACATGTTAATGTCTTTAAAACCTACTCTCAAATACCTGCTCATCAAAATTAACCGTAAAGTAGGGTTCGTGAGTAAAGGAATCGCCACCCATATCCTGTTTTCCCCAGGTATGCATGATGAAAGCTCCCTTATTGGCAAAATTCATAAACTTCCACTTTTCCAAAGGACTGAGCTTGCAAGTTCACCGAAATCATCATCTTCAAGAAATACTCAAATTCTAATGATTGATTGTATGGTGTTTTTACGTTGCATAGAACCAGTGGTTATTCAGCAACGGGACCAACTGCTTTACGTGATTTCCGAACCACGTCGAGAGTGAATTTCTATCACCAGAAATACAAATCTCTAACCCCTCAGTGGAATGCCCGAGAATCTAACTCGCGGCCACTAAGGTGGGAGGCCAAGACCATACCGATCACACCGCTGAGGCCCTTAAATTCTAATGAGCCAACAAAAAAAAATCTTTACTACTAATCATAATTTTCTGGAGTGTCTACCGAGCAATTTTCTTGAAATGTCGGTTGTAAACTTCGAAATTGACTCCTGTAATAATTCTATGTAAAATACATTTAAAATGGAACACTGTACGTCATTTTTATAAGAAATCTTCGAATGGTAATCATGAAAATTCCCCATTCATAGAAGCATGCGAGATCAATTCTAATACCAACAAGTAAACTATATCACTCCACTGAAACTTAAATGGCACTTCTACCCTCCATGAATACAATGTCGCCACCATAAGTCTTTTATAACACCACCTTTTTTTATTTATTTAAGTGACATAACTCCCTACCAACACAGTTGATACTGAGCCTATCAACAATCCCCTCTCCTCTGCTCGGCAACAGAGCCCCAGATACAACTTTTGACCTTACGTAACATTCCGCATGGGTGATCCAGTCACGGTAGGGTTACGTTTTTGTGAATGTCACAAACGTAGTTTTTGTCAAGTGATGTAAAGGAACACACATTTTCTGGAGCCTTCAAAGAACAGAAACAAAGGTGACAGTAAGTATATACAATTTATAACCGATGGAATTTACGAAATTTTCGTATTACACGAAACTGTTGATATATTGAATGATTAAGATTGAAGACAAAATTTTATTGGAAAATTTTAACCATAGAAATGTTGCCAAAAGAAATATAGTCATCCAGTAGATAAACATTCTATTCACCAGAAAAGTAAATTTAATATCGATAAACAGGCTTTTCTTTCACATTTCAGGTAGTTAAGAACGGTTGACTTGTAGAAATTGCATATGTCATTGTATGGATTATTAACTTATGTTTTGTCTAGACCAGTTTCGACCCTAGGACGAACCGACAAAATGAACTTCTATTCCGACTCCATATAAAAAACTGGAGAGGTTCCAACTTGTAAAGCATAATGATGATGGATGGGTACACGAACGCAATCTTGACTAGAATTACCTACGAGTATTATCACACGGCATACTATGTCACTTAGGGATTTGAGGGTGTTAAACGGGTTTGTAATTTAACTGAGTTACAAAAAGGGAGGCGTTATAATGAAACAGCAGATGTTTAACAAAGATAGTTATTTTACTTCCTGTACGTATAAATTAATTTTAATCTTAAATACAAATCTGTATTTATAGACTAAGTTGGCAATTACTTCAATCGCACGAAATCCCGAAGCCATTAAATGAAGCAATTTAATAAAGTTGGTATTTAACCAACTACGGCAATACGTGACTGCCGTCGTAGACGGTGTGTGCACAGTAGGATGTCCAGCTGATGCAACACCACCCCAGTTTTGCAGAGACCGGGCAACGAAACCTTGACGCTCCCCCCCCCCCCCCCAGCCCCCCCACCCTCTCCTCTCTCTCACACACACCAACAATCATCTTAGACTACACACAATATATATATATATCATATATAGTATATAGATATATATATATATATATAATACTATTATTTTTTAAATTATAGGTATAATTTTCGTTGAAAGCAATTGCTTTAGTGGCATCAATAAGTTTCTCGCAGGTATCTTCATACCGACGAGAACTTATTGATGCCACTAAAGCAATTGCTTTCAACGAAAATTGTATAAGAGAAACTATACCCTATATATATTTATATATATATATATACATATATATATGTATATATATATATATATGTTATATATATATATATGTATATAATATATATATATATATATATATATATATATATATATAAACCGTGCCGAAACAAAAGTAACAACAATAATTGTCCTAACTCTGACAATAATGCAATGAAATACATGGACACAGAATGACACGAGATCTTGAGAGGCTGGAAATCAAACTTTATTGCAACATACGTAAGCTTGGGTCTTTAATTCTTGAAATACTTTTCGAAATAGTAATTAAACTTCCTTTGTTCTTGAAAGTATACTAAAAAAAAGTGTATAAACTAAGATGCTCGAGTTAATATTACTATGGTTAGAACACGTTGGCGCTGGTACACTCCACCGGCATGAAAATGATGAATTGTGTAAGGTAAATGAAAAATCGTTGAAAACCGGAGAGAGAGAGAGAGAGAGAGAGAGAGAGAGAGGGGTGGGGGGGTGGGTGGAACAGAGGGCTTAAAGAAATGACCTTCCAATGACGGAATTCTATGCAAGAAAGAAAACTAGTAGACGTGTAAACTTTGATTTAAAAACTGGCCATCCGCACTACATACTGGTAATACAAGAACGAACGAACGAAGACTGGAGGTCGCTGCAATATCAACATCCGATCAAACGACAAATTGTTTATCCGAAGGACAGACTAGCTTTGCTATCTTTACAGCAGGAGGGATTTGGCTGCACAGAGGATCAGGAGCCACGTCAATGATCCTAGTGCCAAGTCTCTAGGTACCATAGGGCTCAGTGTGGACAAGAGTTCAACTGTTCGAAACCTAACATACCGGGTAACACATTTGGGAATAATTTGCTACTGGACAACTGGGAGATATACAGTATCCCTACTACAAAGATGTGTAAAGTGTACTGAAACCTTTTAAAATTAATCACTGATGTATGTATACAATGGCAACACACGGTGCAGATAAAACTGGCAAAAACGTCACAAGTATTCTGAGCTTTTATTAAATTATTTATCTTTTCAACTCAAAAGTTATTGTTTGATGAAAATACAAATCAACAGCAATTCGAACTTCAGAAATTCAAACGAAGATGCACTACTACCCTAATATTGTACTCCTGGCATTTTAATACGTTTTTATCCATTTATTAATTTATTGCGTTATTTTTTCTTCATTAATAACTGGGATCTCATCATCTTTATGTATTTCCATTTACCTCCTCTTCCTTCTTCCTAACGAAGACCATATTTTTTGGAAGTTTGAATTTCGAGTCAATGGCACCTGTGGGCTTGTTCCTATGATTAGGCGTCATATTCTGATAACAATAAGTGGGCAGCTTTTGCACTAATATGAGTTATAAGTGCCAAAATGTGGAGAATACTGGCAGACCAAAAATATACTTGTGACATAAGCAATGATTTTGATCTATTTTCGTCCAAATAATGGAAAAGTGTAAATAACATGCATTGCGAACAGCGTACAAACTTCGCGCGCTGAGGTGTACCTTCTGGTTCGGAGCGCATGGCAATGAAAATGAGCAGTATAGCCTAAAGCAGCCAAACAAAGACTCGTCCGACAACAAATTTATTACAATTCTACATTAAAATTACTGTGGCATTAGATACGTGAAACTATAAACATAGCCTGTCTTGTGCACAGACTTTATTCAGTAAACCTTTAAACGGCTTAAGAAAGAATTTGAACAACAGTACCACCTAAAGACCAAACTACATAGTAAAACCACCTATCACACTACACTATACTTCTGTACTGCAATTTACGGGTTGCCTACGTTTGGAAAGCATGAATAAGGTTATATCCGAAAAATAATGTACTTAAGACATGTATATCTAAGGAGAGCAGCATGCACCAAACTCATCTCTTGCTGTGTTCAAATTAATTTGATACTGTCATTTTGAGGACAGATGGGATATTTTACTTTGTCGTTCGTAACTTCTATGGAAAGAAAATTCCATGTTACCTCCCATCCTATGATGCAGTGGGCATGCAAAATAATCTAATAGGTCTTGATGTTTGATGTACTACTGATATCGACGTTCACTTCCTTTGCAATTTAATCGACCCATTTACAAGATCAACCCGTCAATCAATAATGGACTATAAATGGAAACTGTGGTCTCGGGGGGGGGGAAGGACAAACTAGCGAAATACTATGATGCATCCTAACTACACTTGGGAGCTACATACTGACCGAAGTCCGAAGGGACTTCATACTGCTGGTTTAGCCACCCGAAACCTAGACTGACCTTATTTGTCACACGAATCATTATTCCAAAACGATATGACACTCCCACCTAATGGACAATTGATTTGTTTCCCACTAAAGTCCCACATTGTTAGACAAAGGCGCTTGTTTGTATGGCGTTTTTACGTTGCATGGAACAGGTGGTATTCAGCAACGGGACCAACAGCTTTACTTGACTTTCGACTCCACGTCGAGAGTGAACTTCTATCACCAGAAAAACACATCTCTGACCCCTCAATAAAATGCCCGAGAATTGAACTCGCGGCCACCGAGGAGGCAGGCCAAGACCAAACTGACCACGCTACTGAGGTGCTTACACAAAGGGGTGATGGTTGGAACTGGGCGAATTTCAAATACAAAGGACCCGCCCTCCTAAACAATAAGGGAGGCTACAGTGTGGAAACCTGGGCAAGGGAAAAAATAAACTTGTGAAACATAACGATGCTTCTCAAACTAAATCACATCATCCAACGCAACTAGGGGAGCTTTGGATCCTCTCATCTTACACACTGTGGACTGTAAATTACTAAACAATAATAGTTTATGAACGAAACGGACTGGCCCTTGACCCAGAACCCAATACGTAAACAAATCAGGTACAGTTCTTACATCCAACCAAAATCTCTTTCGCTATTAATTTGCCATAGTTGGGCATGGAACAAATATTTCTTAGATTTGACATTAATACTTAATATACTAATTTTTAATTTCTAACGAGACTCGAACATTAGGCACAAAAATGTATTTAAATCACACCATTCAAAACGCATCACAAGCTATTTTGCAACTTGAGCACTTATACCGAACGCCTCGCTGTCTAGCCTGCAATGACTTCCATTCTACACACTACTATTTCAGGTAAAGATTTTGGCATTAATACAAACAAAATACATTGTAGAAAGAATGTTCATGCGGGGAGGGGGGGGGGGGGAATAAACACAGATGAGTCAAACATTATTGCACTACACTCATGCCCGCCAAATATTACCTAGAGACGCAACATGAATGGCTTTTCGAAATGTTTCAAACTAAATGCCCATAAACCTACGTTACCGGAAGAGTACATAGTAGATGTGTGCAGTTGGGATTATATATAAACGACGTTTGACAACTTACAATATAGCCTAATGTACCAGGTAGATGTAGGAATGAAATATGAAATTTAGGCTTTAAGCCAAGCACTGGCAGGTGGGTATTATGAATGGATGAGAAAAAAAATCGGTTCTTTGGAAGTAGGCTGTTATTTTTATGTTTCAGCAAATTGAAAAGGAAGCCAAAGGACTTACGATCTCGTGTAGTGTATTGAGGATTGCTACGTATTTGGTTAAAATAGTTCTAAAATAGGTTATGAAGCTGGCTGCAGTTTACTAACTAGGTAGTAATGTTCAGGATATTCCACAGGCTTATTAGGTATTAGGCTAAACAAGGCGCTGGATCCCGAGATGCTAGATTTAAGATTTTTTGGCCTAACACTAATCAGGGTTTGCAAGTTCGTACTACAAAAAATAGTACTTAAGTTGGTAGATCTATATATAGCTAACCATTCCGCAGCGAGCTACGCCTAGTATGGCAGTTGACGTTTTTCTATACAGTTGTTCAAAATTAATAACTTCGTATACGTGTATGGATTACTTAAATCCTATTACTTAAACCTAAACTGGACGTACTTGGGACCAACGACCAACGTTATCTAAGGCTACTCCCTGTGTTGTATCTAATCTGGATTCAGGCCTATAACCTTCCCTCAATAATAGGCCTAGTTGTAGCCAATATAAACCTTTTAGTAATGTCTACCAACAAAAAGCCGGCGAACAGTCAAGAATAGTAAAATGGCCATATCAGGCAATTTTTCACGCAAGCTGACGATATACCGTTAGGAAAATTTTCCCCTTGCGACTAGTAGGCCTATTATAGGTAGTCAGACTACTCGTCTACCTGATTACGCTTCCATCTATAGCCCACAGCCCTGGAGTGCGAGCTACAAGTCACAAGATGCAAGTATCCTTTCAGCACTAAGCCATTATTAACAGTAAAAAACGCCCAACAAATGTGGCCTGATTAAAAACACCTTGCAATTCATTCATTACTTACTTTTATGTTTACTGGTCCCATTGAAGAGTGCTCGTAGAAGAGAGGACATGATGGCGAAACGTCCGACACTATTTATTTACAAAAGAATAGTTTATCTCACTAATAAATGGGCACAGATGTCGTTGAGAATCTTTCGACGTGGTGATCATGAAACTACCTAGAAACGGAACACCGACAGCGAGGATACACACCCAACGACTACGGAGGTCTACACAACTCTGGTTCTGGTGGTACTGGTAATTTTCTCACTTGACAGCCCGCCAAACGTTCATACAGTTGCCTTTCAGTAATTTATTATCATTCTTCCACTTCTTCAGGCCTATAATATGCATTTAGTAATGCTTAAATTAACTCAATTATAACTAAGTATATTAAAGTATATCTTCTTTATGTTTCTATTCACGTAATAGCTCGCTGATGCAATCAACAAAATAATTCATGGCAACTCACGCACTGCCTGGTCGATGACAGAAGAGACAATGTAAGCATGCGCATTGGCCCCCAAAATGAATGATACAGTGTAGTGTTTTCGAATTTAACATTAGGCATTGGTCAGTATTTTCTTAGTTTAAAAGCATTATCATAATAAGTTTAGCAATGATATTCTATATGAAAAATCATACGTTATTATTGCTATAACCTTTCTCTTAGATTTTCCTGAACAACTTGCAACCACAGACGCACTATGGTATTTGGCTTATTTCACGCAATGCAAACTGCCTATTATGGCTGTTCACTAGAATTCACAACACTCGTCAAATTATTTTTATATGGTTTCTTTTCAAAAGAAATGTAACTTATATCTTGAATTGCAAGGTAAACTTCTTACCACCACCGCTCTGGCGTTTCAATTTATATTCAAACTAGTACAAGGATA